>NW_009609932.1:119846-121797 GCF_000690535.1 Cariama cristata
GCTGTGGGTTTTGGAGGACGTATCCAGGCCACAGGTTGACTATTGTAGTTCTATATGACATTTATAACTTAAGAAATTGAGTTGCATTTCCCAAAATGTTTACCTTCAGGCAGTACCGAAGCAAACATACCCCTTTAACTCATTCTGCTTTAACTGATAGTAGCTATACAAACTACACAGTCTCCTGATGAAGGAGCAAAAGATTAGGATATGAATCTGTCAAGTTTGGAATATTTTTTTCTGTATAGCTCTGTTAAATGACTGAAGACAATAATGCTTCAGTACTTTCTGAGAATAGCTCATTTGTTCTTTATTTCAGTATTTCAGAAAAGATTATTTGCAACTATTCACTTCCTTACAAAATATTCAGATTCTTCAATGAAAAGAGTTTCCCACATTGTGCAGCCACCCACACAGCTCCATTGGAAAGTGAATGAAAAGCTGTGCTTGATGATGTTGAATATGTTAACCTCTTACAGTTCTCCAGCTCTGGTGAGCCACTTTTCTTCTGCATCTGCACAAGGAGAAGTGTTGAACACAAGCTAGATTCTGTTGATTACGTACAAATAAAGACAATAAAGGCATCAGATGATTATGACTGAAGCAATTTCTGAAGATCATAATCTGTGTCCGAAGTTGTTTCCTTTCTGGCAAACCAAAACCAAATTTAGGCTTGCTAGGAATTAATTGTAACGTGTGACAGATCATAATCAGCAAGGGGACATGAAACATCTCCCCTTCTACTATAGGCTACTGGTGTCACCTTTGACCAGTTCGAACTCAGTCAGAAGTCATTACCATTTAATGACTAGTTAGTGGTCTATGTGAAATAGCCTAGTGGTTTAAGTCCCTTCCCTAATCATGCATACCACCACCGTCATAATTAGTACTCATGATCGCAGTCTCAACAGAGACTAGGGATACTGGCTGGCAGACATGAAGCTCAGTGTAGATGAACCAAATTATTCACTGAACATCCATTCCAATCCTTATGTCTCGTTTAGAAAAGTGCAATCTGCACCGTATGTTGCTTTTTGGAAAGTAACCTTTCCTTATAACCTTCTCCACACCCCAGCAAACCCCTGTTTGACACCCCAATCAAGTACAGAAGCAGTAGGACCACTCTCCCTTTGCAGGACCCGCTGCCACAGTGTGCTCAGATGAGGGCACGTGTGGGGCAGGACACAGTAGGGCTCAAGGACTTCAGGTTGACAGTACCGGCGAACTAACAACTCCCAGAGTAACTCCTTTCTAAACCAGTAAAACCTCCTATTTGCTAACTTGTATTTACTAAACGCCTTTAAACCTGACATACATCTCTGACTTTGTTCTCTCTTGCATGAGCACACCAGCGGACACCAGTGTATGGCTGCCCACAATGCTGGTTCCTACAGATCCTCAAACTTTCAGAGCTCCACCACGTGCCTGCTGTGCAGCTGACAGCCAGGCCATGAGCCCAGCACCTCTCCAGCAAACAGGGGCATGAATTACCTGGAACAGAGCATGAACACATCCAGAGTGTTCAAATAATGCAAACACACTAAACCACCCCCCCGTGCAATTTGACTAAAACACTGCAGTTGCACCGTTCTGCAAATCTCCTAAGCACGACACACGACTCGAGCATCAGCTCTTTAAAACCTCCAGCATTTCTTCTCCAATTTACCTTGTTTCCCTACTCACACATCTCTGCACTGTGAATCCCAACGAGGTGCGTGAGGCTTAGGCCAACATACCACTTTTCCCCTCCCATCATCCCATTTCACCGCAAAATCTGATTCTTCCATCTGTCCCTTCCTCCTCGCCCCATCTGGTGAAATTCAGCAGTTGCATTAATGCAAACTGATGCTCCTGCCAGTGCTTGCATCTGCACCACATCTGCACTGCAGCATCGCTGCTTGGCTCCTTTAACAGACCACTAAAAGAGATGTTAGTACATGGATGAAATTCG
>NW_009609932.1:121828-126017 GCF_000690535.1 Cariama cristata
GGGGGGGAGAAAGAAAGTAAGAAAGAAAGAAAGAAAGAGTTTCTCTTCTTTGAGAGCTGGCTGGAATGGAGAGCTATCTTCATAAATAGACAGGAAACAGAAAAGACTAATGTTGGGCAGATGACAGATCCCTGAATTCAGTTAACTGGCCTTCAAGATATGAACTGTTCTATTAAACATAGAGGCATTATGTTGGTCATCCACTTTAAGCCCAAGAGTGATTAAAATGCTGGCAGAAAATAAAAACTGGCTATTGAAGAGCTTGCCCTGAGGTCCTAATTTCAAATCAAATTTTACAGCACCGCACAGGAACAATGGCAGCCCAGTACTCCAAGTCTTCTTTTTGTCACTTTGTACAAAGAAACCCCCTCAAACTCTCTCAAAGAACAATGGCCCCTCTAGATTCACAACTACGCCAAGAATGGGCTCAAACCATACAAAAACACATTTTAAAAATACATTTTACACTGCCCTTGACATTTGAGATAAATAGAAGCCAATGCATTGAAATTCCAAGTATTTTTTATATCCTTTCACAATGTGAATTTTTTATTTTCCCCAGTCTACTTGATCTTTGACATTCTGGCCTCTGCAAAAGAAGGACACAGCAGAGCAGTCAAAGAAATTAATTATGCAGATAATTGCATTTTATTAAAATGATTACTGTAGCAGAGAACTCAACAAATGACAGCTACACGAACCTGGCCCGTAGAAGAAATCAAGAGGACACAAACAGTTCATTTTTAATTGAAAAACTTCTCAGCTATTAACGTTTAATTATCTGTTACTGATATACGGCACTAGTTTAATTAGCATTTTTTATACGTCAGGTTTGCCTTTTAGTAAAAGCACTTTTTTTAAAGTTCTGCTGCGCTGCTGCAGATTCCCCGTTTCTACAGTCTGAGTTTATTTGAATTTGGCAGCCTGAATACAGACAGTTGTTTCCTAGTGAACAGCACACAAGACCATATGTTTCAACATTTAAGCAATTTAGAATCAGAGGTATAATTCTGAGTGTCCTTAGCAGAAATTGTACATTAAATACCCAAAGGATCCGAGCTCTACAAGAGACACAGCCTTTTTTAGCACTTTTCCCATAGCAACAAAACCACTCTACGCTACTTATATCATATACTCGAACCACAAGCATGCCGAGAGCATCGGTGAGCTGACTGAAGTCTGCAGCCAGGCGTTTCAAGGGCTGCTGTGTTTTCAACAGCAAGGGACAAGCAAGTATATAATTTCCCCTTTCTTTTTCCTGCACCTCTCTCCCATCAGGCTGGATTCATCCAGAATTGCCTCCGAAACGCATGGTCAGGACTCACACCTGGTTTCTTGTTTTGTGGACATCTACTTCGTAAGAAGGCATTAATCAAGAGCTTTTTTTGCCAACCCAAAATAAGGCCAAACATGTTCCTTGTGTTGTTCTCTTCATTTCAGGGATGATGAACATCACCAGAACTATGGATTTAAATCAAGGTACAGCCAAGGCGTGTCTGGCATGATACGCCATGCCCTTGTCCCTGGTCTGTCCACTCTGCTTTTCCTGGCAGGAGGTCACACAACCTCCAAACTGTACAAGAACATTTTAAAAGTAGGTTCAAAGAGAGAAAAAACCCAACAAATCCTGAGAGGAAAAAAACCCCAACCATCACAAACTACATCACTGAATCTATTAGTGAGTCTTTACTGTTTTAATTACAACACCTGTAATAAAACCAGCATGAAAATGACAATCTGAAGTTAAAATTTAGCGATTTTTCCTTCTTAGACTGTAGGCACAAACCAACAAATACTCCAGTTTATCAAATACCCTCAAGAATTTGAGTGAAAGCTCGTTCTTAAAAGCGATGGACCTAACCACAATCCCCTGGAAGTCACACGCAACGTTCCACATCAGATGCTGACCGCGAGGTTGCAGTTCCTGATGCTCAGGCAGACGAACTCAAGACCCATTTGCCACTTTCACTCCCTTTTAACCACTTTTCTAAACATGTTGTGCTGCATAACACTCACTTATTCTTCAACTTTTCACACCACCACTTTACAGAAAAGGGAAACAGGAACTAGTTTTTCCCCGCGAGGGAACGTGCCGCGCGGGATGCAGCGGGGAGGCAGCCAGGAGTCGGCAGGCCTCACACTGCTACAGCCTGCACACCTACAGGGCTGTAAGGGACTCAACTTTTCTTTTCTTTCTTTTTCTTTTTTTCCATCCCGTATAGGTATGGAAACTGAAGAGATAAAGTATTCAAAACCATTTCCTTAGAGCTTTCATTAAAATGTTGTCATTAAATAACAAATATTAAATTACTAATTATAAGTTCTAGACATAAAATGTTTTCAAAGTCTTTTTCATCAATATATAAAGGTTGTTTTCACTTGGTGAAGGTGCTGTCTGTCATTTTGACTCGGTACCCTGGTACAGAAATTCACTTCCAATGCATGAGTGATTCCGAGTGATTAAAACAAGCGAACAAAACCTCCAGAAATAATTCCATTTGTGGGTATTTCCTTTAACAGCATTAATAATCTAATGCATTTAAAAAGAAGATTTAGAATTGTAATTCACTTGCATTTCACAGGATTAAAAATGTAATATATATAATATACCCACAATATATAAATACAAACATATCAAGAAGGTATTTTGACAGTATCCGTTTCTGTTGTGGGTGTTCAATATCAACACATTTGTAAGTCACTTAAATTTTACTTCATCCATCTAGTTCCACGATGTAAAATCCAAAGAAAACATTTATTATTCAGATAGGTCAGAAAATACACATTCAGTGGGATATAGCCCAAAGAATATACTGATCAGGACTGAAAACTAAGTATAGGTTTCTCATTTGGAAGTAGATTTAAAACTAACACCCAGTCCTTAGTGACCTGTACACCTAACAGAAGACATGATCACCTATAAATTTCTTTACCCCTTGTATCATCAATTGCAAGTTTACAAAAAAATGTTCAATAAACCGGTTGATTTTATTTCTTTACTCTGAAATATCAGAGAGAACTGGCACTTCAGAACAAAGAACCCTGAAAGGGACTTCTTGTAGGCCAGTATTTCGTTCCACAGTATGTCTCTCCTGCTGCTAAAATTAGCATCGTTTTCAGTAGAAATAATAAGAACATTAAAGCAACGTATGCTTTAAAAGGAAAGAGAGAACGGAAAGAAATGCCTGCTCCTGAGAGCAACTGGGTACCTGGGTGCGGAGGAGCCCCGCGTGCCCTCGTCAACGCAGCCCAGGTTATTCTCGTCTCCTCTTTTTCACCAGAAATTCCACCCTGACCCTGAGAAACACTGTCATCAAAACAAGGACATTTCCATGAAACATATCTCCACTGCAAAAACATTTAATAAAAACATTCCCATCCCATTCTAATTTTAATTTGCACTAAGTTTCAACGCAAAGAAACAGACACAGCTGTCCGATTTCCTCCTCCAAAGCACTCCGATTTTTGAGTTCCCTACCAAAAACATGAAATGAAATCTATGGGACTTTAAGGCACGCTTGGCAAATTAGCTTTTACGAAAATTAAGCTTTAACTAACTAAATAAAATGCCACTTAAATATTAGTGGACTCTTTGGCTATATCTAAAAGAGAGACTACTAAATAAAGCCCTTGCAAGAAAAAAATGCACACTGAGGGGAAAATAGGATTGTTATTTTTAACACTGATAATTTTGTTTAAAAGAAGATTCCTTCCTGTGTTTCATCATTTTACGTTATGTTCTATTATAGAAACTAATGTGGGAAAAAAAGTTCACAAAAATCCAGGCCTGGAATATTATGGAAAAAAGAACCACCAAATGTAAAGGTCCTGTAATATTTGGTATCTTTAGATTTTTCTGCACTGGTTCACATGACCCCCAATTTATTTTTAGAAAGGCAGCAGTTCCCACTTGGATACGGTGCAATACCTTGTACCCGAATGTTGCTTTGCACAAATAAACCATAGAAAGTGTTGACTTAAAAATAAAACATTGGAAAAGGAGAAAGTTTTTTTTCTCTGTGAAAATTTCCGGAAAAGCTGTAAACAAAGGCAGGTTTGGCTCAGTGGTTGAGCGACTCTGTTGAGCTGTTGAGGACGGAGAACATATCAAACCTCACAGAGTGAGGAAATGTTTGTAAAACAGTTAGTAAATCATAGGCAGCAAGGTCACCATGTTTAACAGCAGGAA
>NW_009609932.1:126048-126328 GCF_000690535.1 Cariama cristata
ATGACACTGTGCCAAAACCCCAGCTGTGAAAGGGCGTATGCGCACACGGGCTTGTCTCTCATTTATTCTTCTTCATACCTGAATTTTAACTTTTGAAAAAAAATAAAAATATCTATTTCTTTAAAAGCAGGCAAAACGTACAGGATTTCAAATTGAGGAGGTCTGCCAGGACTGACACACTCGTCCATCAAATAATCTCAATACCTGGTTTTGTTTCACCAAACACAACATAAGCTGTTAAAGCATCAAGAAATTCTCTGCAGTCTGAACGATTTCCCTA
>NW_009609932.1:126359-143988 GCF_000690535.1 Cariama cristata
TTGATACCGACTGACCTTTTTATCTCAGGAACAGGATTTTAAGTTCTCGCTGCTGCTCTGAATTCACACACAGGAAAAAAAAAACCACCAACAATCTGGCCTCTCTAAGAGCTGGCATAGCCAGAGGTGAGATTATACATTTTTAAATACAGACACTACAAACTCATGTATGAATACAGGGAGCTTAATTCATCTGATGCCAAAAACCCCAGGAATGATTATTTCAAGTTGAAAAGTCGTCATGAAATCACTTCATAATATGGAGAGATTTATAAAATGACTCACCTGCTACTGTAGAAATCAAACACGCGGCGGTGTGTCACTGGCAGGCAGCATATAGCAAAGGAAGTACTTAAGCACATACTTGACTTCAACTCCTCGCATGTTTGAAGTTAAGCATGTATGTAAGTGCTTTGCTGGACTGGGGCCTATATGCTGGACAACCATGATAAAAAAAAATTCCTTCCAAATTACTTATATATTACATCTCTATTAAAATGTTGGGTTTTAAATCACAGTTGATGATGAGGTTTTAAAGTGTCCTGTTCCTCTGTTTACTACGTTATGAGACGACGCAATCAGGAGCTAGGGAGAAAAACTTGGTCTACAGCAATAAAAACAGGTTTTGCTTTTTGGGGAAGAACCCACGGGGCACTCCTCCTTCCTTTAGGTGGCAGAAAAGTGACATTACAGTTAGTCTAGGCACACTTGGTAGGCGAGAGATTAAATAAGAAATAATTTGATCGATGCCTGTTAAATCTAGGTAAGAAGTACAGCATGACATTAAGCCACTGAAGTTTAATACCAAAGTTAAATGTCTTCTTGCTTCATATTGGAGGAAAAAACAAGAATAAAGAACTACTCAATTTGAGGGGGGCAGTTTTTTCTTTTAAGTTATTTTCTGTTTTGTACTATGAATCCTTTCTTTTAGTCTAGCTCTGCTGCTTTCTTTATAAAGCAAACGTTTAAGTTAAAACGACTCCTGAATCCAAACTCTACATGTCTTGGACAAACTCACAATGTGGTTAAAATTCTTCAAACGGCTCTCCTCATCACTGGCCAAACCAAACCCTTCTACCTTAAGAGATTTTTGATGTTTGGGGGGGGCGGGGGGGTTGGTAACCCAGCTAAAGATCTAAACTTTGCAAAGCCCTGCTCAGAGAAGTACCGCAGCCGCCGGTGGGCGAGCACAGAGGTCCATTAGCGCAGCCGTGCTGGGCTGCCGACGACGGCACGGCCACCACGGAGAGCCCCGCTTTGTCAGCACGCTCCGGTGCAGACATGCATTTAAAGCTATGTTCCTAGGGAAAAGAAGGAAGGAAATGACTTTAAGCTACATTTAAGTTACTATTTTCAGTGGTTTTGCCACTTCAAAACCAAAGATGACTACTAAGGAAAAATATTCACAGTATAAATTTCATACAGAAGAGCACTAAAGAATAATTCATGAGTGAAGCTACATTTATAGGGGACTTTGTAAGGACCAAGTCAGTTAACATCAAATAATAATAAAAGTTGAGGCCAACTGCATGTATATGTACATGGTAAGGCACTAATTCTTCCGACACTATACCTATAGAAACAGGAGTTTCTATACGATTATGATCATATTTAACAAGAACTCTACCAACCAGTGTAACAGGAGGAAGAGGAAATTTATCCTAAAGGCCAGTAACTGAAAAACACTAAGACAAGAGGGTTAGTTTAGTATTATGTAAACCTGAAAGTGACTTAAAATAATTAAACCACAGTGGTGTAACTTCAATCACTTTACCTATCTCTGTTTTAAGAAGACAGACCCTTTTAAAATGGAAAATCCTACAGTGAAATGATGGACCTGACTATTAATTAACCAGTCCTATGTGTTGAACATTTCCATTTGGTTAATCTTCTGGAAAGGAATTAGTGTTTCATTTTATGAATTCTTCTTTGCTCATTACATGGAGCTTTCATCATGTCTGCTACTGTATAGTTTGTTTTTCAGCCTTTTCTTCTTCTTTGGTCTTCCCTGTTCAAGTTCTGTTCAGTACTATGGATCAGTTGTGCTTTGTTGAGCAGTTCAATGAGATTAAATCAACAATATGTTTTAAACTGCCAGTACATAAGTTAAATTTTACCTCCCTTAATCCATCTTATGTGCTTCAGAATTGTACTCCAAGAACTAAAGATATTAATTAACAGACTATGCATTTACCATTTAATTACTAAAATTGCTAAAGAAAGCACTTGCTACCTCATATTATTTTGACACCTCTTGTTTAATCCACAGCCCTTCCTTCCATTTCTGCATCTGAGATATTCCTGTGTCTCTCCTGTCACTGAGATATCTAGGGACCTATTCCAATGCACCACATCTTAGTCCGCAGGAATAGGAGTTTGTGTATTTGTTACCAACGAAGCTAAAACCGTACTGAAACATGCTTCAAAAGAAACTTGATGGAGTTCAGAAATTCATGTGACGCCCTGTTGTTACAGATGCTGGCTATTCCTTGTGGAGAAGCCTGCAGATTACTGCCACGGGAAGCTTGCATTCTTAGCCCAGCTACACATTTCCCTTGGACAGAAAACTGGCCTCGAGTAACATTCGCCTGCTTACTCCTCCAGGCACCAGATTTGTTACAGCGAAAAACAAACATACTTTCTTAGGTTTTGTAAGGTAGATGGTGTGGCCTGAAAGAAAAGTTTATTTGATCTGGATTCTGGACTTGAAATTATTCAAGTACATCCCATGGATGTCACCAGTACCAGACGCTTCCTACCAGTTACTTCACGTAATAGTACATGGAATACTTTACATGTTGTCTCACCTTGTTTTCTGCTTCTATCAAAGCCTGTAAAGAAATAAATTTACAATACTTAGTTTTATGATAGTTGTTCCAATTATCGTTATTGGTGAGGGTTTCCAGCAGCAACACTGCCATACTCAAACAGCGTTATTCTTACACATACTAAGCTTTACAGACAACAAAAACTACAGAAATATATCTGAATTATTTTTTTATAAACATAGATATCCTTTAATGCAGATATCTTAATGATTACTTTTGGGTTTCAACGCAATGCATGCCTTAGTCTTTTAACTTGAGACACCATCATCATCTATTGCTTTAAACTTCTTGTCATATTTAGACTACCTAGATCCCATTCAGTTCTCTTGTTTTACCGAGTTCTGTTTCACAGAAACTAAACAAGTAGGCACTTTAGAAAATCAAATCTGTCAAGACAGAAGTCTAGCAACAATCTTTAGAAGAAATGACACTGCTTGGCTTTGATATTACCATGTTCTCTTTCTCCCTCCAGTGCTGATTTTTTCCATCAAGCTCACTGCCTTGCAGGCAGAGCTCAGCTCCAACATCCATCTCTAGCATTAGCACCTGATATCTGGTCTTCCTGAGCACACTTCAGAAGGACAAGAGTTAAGAGAAAAAAAAAAATCAAAAGTCTGTAGCTAGCAACTACAAAAGAAATCAAGCAGTTTATTAATACTTCTATTAATCCTCCTGTTAATCCTTTATAGTATTAGAACCTCTCTAAAGTATTCTGATTTTTATATGTATTCTTTGAAGCTGTAGAAGTATCATTTTTCATTTAAAAAATGCCAAATGACTATATTAGAGCAGAAACGTAGATTCCCTTCCTCAGTAAACGCACTCCTAACTGGCCACTGCAAAGCCACTTCAGCTTTCTCAAATACCCTGGGTGCACACTTCTATTTAAAATCAGCACTCCTCTTGCACCCGAGCAGGGGCCAGCCCTTATCTCCGGTGGAGATTGCCGGCCCTGGACAGGCTGGTCGGTGTTTCCAATTTCCTTATATAACAAGGCTCCAATGTTGGGAGGAAGTGGGCAGATACTGGGAAATCAGGGAGGATAAAAAGCACTAGACCCGTAACCTCCGAGGTCAGGAGGTTATGACTTCAGGGCCTAACAGTAAGGTGGAAGGATGTGTTCAGGTAGTTTTAAATTACCTTGTTTTACTGGTCTTTTCCAAGAGGAAGAGAGATAAGATCAAATGCAGAAGATGAATATCGCATACATGAATATATACACATAGCTAACATGAAGATTACTTCTTTTTTTCCCGACTGTAAGTAGTTTGACTGAATGTTCAGAAGCTGAAAAATACTCCTTCCCCTGCAACATAGTTGTGATTTCATAGTTAGAAGAGCTGCAATGCTGACAGGCTATCCGGGAACTCTTTTAGCCTTTCTGCAAATACTTACTTACAGAACCAAAAGATGAATTCGTATGACCATAATTTGTTTTCCAAATACTGACAGGTGTGGGTACATGCATGACAAACCGTAAATGGAAAATACAGCTTTAGCTGTACATGTAGGATTTTATGCATCTGCACATGCAGCAGACAGGGCAGAAATCCTCTCCCCAGGTACAAAGTAGTAGTGAAGTCCCAGTTTTCAACTTGGATGCTCGAGTAATGACTTCATGATCATCAAAGAACCGACACGACTGGCCAGGATGGCATGAAACAAAGAAGTCATAATCTAAAATTAACGACCACAAAACACCATCAGCAATTGTGAAAGGACCTCCCTGACATCACCGTGCGGATTGCAATGATGTTAAAGGAAAGAATGTTTAATGGCTCATGGCTGCCGAAGTTTCTGCTTGTCTTGTTGCTCCAGCTCAAAGGTGAGATTTAGTGTTCCTTGTTGCAGAAGCGGTGGAGTTTTTGTAATGTACCTACTTTTGGCCACAGAAGATCAGCTGCTGCGGGTTTTGTGGCGTGGTTGTTGGTTTTTCTTTTCCCCCATAATATCTGAAGAAGACACCAACATAAAGTAAGATAGAAAACTACCATGGCAATCACTGCAGAAAAGTACCAGTCTTGTAAACTGCTAAAGAAAACCTTAAAGAACAGACCACAGAAAACTGTAGATAAAGGGCTTCACTTTTGTCAAACTAAAAATGAAAACGTGGACTTTCAACCTATGACAGAAAGTATCGTGTTTTACATTACAAACACTAAAAGAAAGATGATGTATGTTCTTCTGAATAAAAGAACTAATGACTATCCAGAAGATGGCAAATAACTGAAAACACAGTTTCTTAATTTCTTATGTGAAAAAAACCTCAACTGTGATCTTTCTTATGAAAGCAGCCTCTGAATTTCCAGTGAACTTCCACCTTCATGGACACTTTGGAAACAGGCCTCAGGGATCTATGATTTCCTTATCTGTTACCCAGTGCTAATGAAAGGGATGTTGTACAATCAACATTACAAAGCAGAACTTGGTAGAGTTATGCACAACGCACACATTGTGAGCAATGTCCTCAGCAACTGACAGGCTAGAGTTGTTATTGAAGGACAGATACAGTACTGAGCATCGTAATGAGAAATCTAATATATAAAAATACAAATTCTCTTTTATAGGAATTTGCCTCAACAGCAAAAGATACCATTAGTAAATCAATCCTGAAAAACATTCTTCTAATTGTGTTTGGATGAAAGCTACAGAATGTAAAGGTCTGTATTTGTACCAATTGTTGTAATGTCCACCTATACTATGATCTCTGCATTTGTGCGATGTCTTTGAAATTGCTGCATCACGTATCACTGCAATCGTCTCTTCTGTACCATAAAACCTAAATCCACATTTGTGAACTCTGAAAGGGAAACCATTCCCATTTAAGATTTTTGTCACCAAAAGTTTTCTGCATCATGACATATAGTTGTTAAGGTTAGGATTCTTCTTTGACTTGAGACAGACAAAAACACGCAAGAGCACAGTTACAGGTAAAAGCAAATTATAGAAATAAACCGTATCTGCCAATTAGAACTCAGAGACACGGCCAGCAAACTTCTTTGTCTCTCCTTCCTTCGGATCTGACTATATAAATACTCAGAAGACATGAATGGAGCATAAATCTTCACATGATTCTTCAATCTGTCTACAAATGACCATGACATTACATATAAACTATTCTATATAATATATACGCTTCCTTTTTAAACAGTTAAGGAGTGTATCAGACACCGTGATAAACACAGAAAACTGAGCGTGAATACCAATAAATGCAAGCCTTCCGTCTCGGAAACTCTTCACTTATTTGATTAAGTTAGGTGAAAAACAGAGCAGTCATGCTTGTAGCTTTTCTTCCTTTTTCCTTTCCCCAACTCTTTTTATTTCTAATGCGAATCGGAAGTCTATGTGGAGCAGCCTGGCTAGCCCCGGTCTAACCTCCCCATCTGGAAGGGAACTAACCAGCCTTGGGGCTACTTCCAACCCTTCCCAGCTGTTGGGTTTGGGTTTTTTGTTTTTGCGGGCTTGAGAAAGCATATTTATATAAATGATTGCCATATCCTTTGCCAGCTGTTGACCCTGCTCTTGTCCCGGTTGGGGCATGTTTTTCATTTTTAGCGGCCACAGACTGGAACTGACCCTGACAGAGTTAGCACGCTATGCAAACAGCTTCACGCGTTCTTGCTGTGACAGATAAGACAATGGCTGCCCAGTGCAAGCCGCTGGACCGGTGTTTCCCTTTGGGCTAATGTCACACAGCCCCGAGCTGGAAGTGGCGGTTAGAAAAAATAAATGATGAGATTCACAGCACTGGCGGGAGGCCTCCTGTCCCCAGCAGAAGTGCTTGGTGAATTCAGATACCGCTCTTATTAGCAAAAAGGTTAACAAAAACACACGTGAAAAGGCGTTTTCACTCGGCCACATCTTGCGCTAGGTACCAGAAAGTTTCCTGAACTGAACTGTCAAAACATTCCTGAACTATTTTCGTAGAGCCGGTTTTCTTCCTGTGGAACGGTGAGCTGATGAATCTTCACTAAAGCAGTTCAAAAGAACATTGCAGCTAAATAATCAACTAAATAATAATAATAATAAAAAAATCAATCGCAACCTACAACGAGAATAACTTTAAACTTTCAGATCAATGTATCTGACAAGGAAAACCGCTTGCCTTCTCTGTATTCCAAAGCACTGCTCTAAAAACACAGTCGGCGTACTACCGACACCCGCGATTCCTGGTCACCTGTAGCTATGCTGAAACAAGAACGTTTTGAACTACCTTTGAGAAGTACTCTGTAAAAGGGGAAGGCTCTCAGCACACGCTTCTGAAGAAACGGCAGTTACTCACTTTGGCTGTCATCTCATTAACTAATACTGCTGAAGTTAAATGGGACACAGACAATGAACTCTAGCCGTTACAACTTTCATAAGCATTATCAGATTTTTTGATAATAAGTAGAGGTGGCATATGTGTTCTGTTTAGTATGCAGAAGAGCCTCATTTTATTCTCAATGCACAGATTTAATTAAAAATAAATTTACTGTTAACGCTTAAAGTGGTGCCAAGATTATCCAAACAGAAGGTTTATGATACTTAATAATTGATAAGAGGAGGGAAATTCACAGATTGCGACTGATTATTATTTAGTAGGTCTGTTTGCAAAGGTGAAAGTGGCATTACAGCTAGCCAAAAGGAAAAAAAATAAATTTTTTCTTTTATCATTTGTTATATTTAGAAAAATTCTAATTTAGCAAGCACTGTCTAGAAGCATTTGGAGTGAAACCAATTACAGGACCCACAGCTTCACTGACTGCTTTGGATAATATTGAAGGTATTCATTTTCTAAAACATCAGCTTCAGTCCAATTCCACACAAGAGGAGTTTTATTCACTTTTTTTTTTTAATTTTAGTATCAGCACATAGAGGAGATCAGCTTCTTTAAGGCAGTGACTCTCCGCTTGGATTTCAAACCAGCTTTAGCACAATGTGCCAGAAATTTCCACAAGTGCTGAGAGAATTAACTGATGGGATCTTTGAAGCCTCTCTATCCCAGATTAACTAATGAAAAATCTGTGAAATCACAGTTCAATCTTCTTTTTTTTATGGCTAGATGTGTTTGCAATGGTTGGGATGACAAGATGCTCCCAAGCCATCTGGCTCCTCACAGAGGATTTGATTCAGAAAATTAATAGTAACACCATTGGTGTGCACATATTGCAACAATCCAGAAATCTAGTCCTGTTACACAACCGAACGCAGAGGTTTTGTAATTCCCCCAATAGTTACATAGATTGAAAATGCTGATGCTAGCCTTAGAAAACATTTTTATAAAATAGTGTGAGTAATGAGTGAGCAATTTCACTAAACACTAAAAACCTCGGGCTGCCCTGCACTATTCACCCCTCTGCACTCTCCGAACAGAGCCGTCGCCGCCTCAAGAGCAGGTCACTAATTCACTTTATGGTCAAAACCTGCCTTTGAGCAGTCCCCTCAGCATGAAAAGGGAAAAAATATTTTTCTACTTTCATGTATTATGCAAATATAATATCTATAAATAATGCGGCTTTGTGCTTTCAATAAGTGCTATCTAGCATGTATCAGCCTACGAATTAAGTTCTTTTCAGACTATCATACTGCATAGACTTTCATGGATGAGCCAAAGATCTATTAGAGAGGCAGACTACAAGTTTTATTCACAAATCAAATTCTGAACATCCAAACAACAGGGCTGTGGGAATTTCAAGGCAGCTTTAGATGACTTACTCGACCATAATTCAGAAAACCCATGATTCCGTATGAAAAAGAAAAGCTTTTTGGCAGAAGTACTGCTTACCAGAACAGACTTAGGGTTGAAAGAAACTTGTATAAATTATCTATGTTAGATAAATTGTGTATTAAAATGTTACTTTAAAAGATTATTTTGGTTTGGTTCAAGATGAACGTCTTACTATATTTTACATAATTCAAAGCTTATTCCCATTAAAATTCATTAGATCTGTGTATTCAAATCCACTAGGTATCTTTGGAAACACTAAGCTAATGTGTTTAACGGCAACTGCAAATTTTCAGCTTTCTTTAAAGGTTTCTAAACAGAGGTTTTGGATGCTGCAGCAGAGATTGCCTGGCAGAGGAGACAAAAAGAGCTCTCGGGGAAACACTGTTGTGTCAAACGCATGAAAAAGATGGGAACAGAGGGAATTTCACTCAGGTACATTAACTTTCAGAGTGCGCAGTGGTGAAGGGATGCTCAGGACTGTACATGATTCAAAACACAGTGTAACTTGTAAATACAGGGAACATTAATGGGAACAGTTTTGTCTCTTTTAACAGCACTGATGGATTTCATTACTGTGCGGTAACAAGTTGAAATAGATAGGTAAAGTCTTGTACTCCTTTTTTTGTTATAAATTTTTAAACCCCTTAAAGGTTCCAGAAAACACAGTATACAAAGTATATAATAAAAAATTACTTTGTCTTTAGAGCATTAAAAGCAAAAGCTTCTATAAAAGTCAAGGAGGTGAATATCCTTCTTCCCTGAAGCCCTGCAGTTGCAACATGTACGCTCTGAATAAATAAGAGACAAACAAGCCGTCCCTTGCAAACACATCGGCCAAGATATTTTGAGCAACGAGCAACACTCGTGTATTTTCCCTCTCAGTGCTCATTTGGAAGCGCCTTCGGGGGAACTGTTTTTAGAGGGCTGCACTTTCTGAAAAGCAGGTCCCTTGAACGTGCCAGGCTGCACACCCAAATTACTCGCCACTTCTGCAAACCCCGATTTCAGGTTCTTCTTGATAGCCTGGGTATGCACATACCTGAAAAACCTGACAAAAGTGGAAAATCTTTTGCACGTGAAAGAAAAACTTCACTTTCTTCTTTTATAAAAAGCCTCTACCTCATCAGTTCTGAGTTCAGGTTTCAATCGCTGCCGCTGCCGATCTTTTTTGTTTTGTGACGTGTCGGATTAGTCCGACTTTGCTCCTGCCGAAGCCAATGGAAAACTCCCCCTGCTTCCCAGCAGAAGGGAACTAAGCCCTGAGGGAACAGTTTTACTTTGGTGCAAAGATCAGGAAGCCCATAAGAACAGATAGACGTAGATACAAAATGTAAGAGACTTAACTACCCTCCCCCAAAAATCCAAGCCTAGAAAATATCTTACAGCCAAATTACTTGAGATACAAAAGTTTTACTAAGTTCGGTAGGCGCTGAGGCCCCAGTACGTACAGGGCTGCACTATTTGCTGCTAAACTTAGGTTAATAGCCGATGACCCTTTCCATTCTTAACCTCGAGCACTGACCTCCTGACCTACCCCCAGTGATGGTGTTTATAAGCATGTTGCCACTGGTGTAAATAAAAAAGGAACACAATGTGCTGAAATTGTTACTGGTGATGACAACTGACACGCATTTTACACTGCCAGTGGGCAAAACCATCAATAAATAACTCCAAATCTGTTGTTAATGTGTTTAGAGCTTCTTGCAACGGTCACATCATTTTTGCTGTTTTTCCTCTACTTGTATCTTTGTGGGACAAACAAAAAGTTTCCAGTAAGGCGGCCAGCCAAAAATAAGGCAGCCTATGGATAAGGTTTACCGTTAGCATTAGACCACAGCTGGATTTTCTACCTTCCAAGGTACTCCTTCAGCTATGAAAAAAAGCATGAAAAGATGTTGCACCATAGATCAAGTAAAATGGCATACTTTCGAAAACCTTCAAAGTAAAAAAGCATGTGGCTCGTGATGAAAATACAGGTTTTGAAAGTCCCTGTCTCTGGGGTACTGTGAAAACTCTTGTTCTCCACATAGCCCACAAGCAGCTAACCAAAGCAAACTTCTAAAAAAAACCTATAGAAATGCTTCACATAAAAATAAGACAAAAGGACAGACTCTTAACTCTCATGCATCTACTTTTTTTAAACTATGTCTTGTTTTTTAATTAAATGATTTGTTTCAAAGTTTTTTTTCTTGTAAATTCAATTCCAATCCAGATCAGAATCACAAAGCGATATTTAAAGTTTTCAAAATATACAATCATATTTTACATAAATTCAAACACAGTGTAACATAGGTTTCTGTGTTTGGAATTTGTGTTTTTTACTGAAGATATCACAACCGCATATATATTTTTATTAATTTCTGTGAATTATTGCCAATTAAAAATTACCTAGAGTATAAACGTTCACAGGACTCCTGGTGGTAGGAGCCCCGCGGAGGTTAGGTTAGGACAGGGTGGTGATAGCACCTATTAGCTCCCACAGCCGGACCCAAGCGCGGTGCCTGTTACCGACCGAAGGCCCCGCCGCTGCCCCGGGAACGGAGCCCTCGCGTTGCCCACCCCTGGCTGTGCTCTGTCAGTGGCTCAAAGGAAAACACAGAGAAAAACAAAGGGGAAACCACCAACCAAAAATTTCAGACAGCTTTAAACATTTCTGAGTTGAAACACTCTATTCTGTTCATCTAGTCAGCTCAAAGACCTTGTTGATGACTGTATGAAATACTGCTGCGAAGGCCAACTCCACTAACAGCACAGAACTCCAAAAAGCTACAACAGAAAACAGTGGATTCCTGACAACTGACTGATCAGGAAATGCAGAAAAGAAGAATATAAAAATGTAAGTACTTCTCTAAGTCCTGTTTAATCAGCTATATTCTGGGCCCAGTGCTCATCTGGTTCTCTCAATTAACATGCAGAAGCTTTCATTTTAACGGTGAACAGCTAAAATATTTTGTTGTTGTTGTTGCTGCTGTTACAATTCAATGAGATAAAAGGTACGTGAGCATGTTTTTAAAATGATCAAGTTATAAAAATTATTATAGTAGATGTAACAGCCTATAAAATATGATCAAATAATAGTAATCTATCTTTCTCAAAAAGAAAAATTAGATTACGTATAATTGCAAAATCTAATTTATATTCTCCTATTCCCAATTTAAATTTCCACTTTTATGAAATACTCTCTGCTTCAAAGTTGTGCATGTGTAAAAGATGCTTTGACATGTTTCTAATTGATTCGTTTTACACTATTGAAAAGATAACAGTGATTTGCGAAAGAATTTTTTTCTGTCTTGCACACATCTCTCATTTGCCCATCTTAATTCAATTAAAGGAAGTAAGGACAGTTTGACCGATGAATGAACCATATTTTAACTGAGGACATTTCTATGTAAACTGGAATATACCAACCACTAATTCTCAGCCGGTTACTTCCGATCTGCAACTTTTATTTTGAAAGGTCATGGCATGGTCACTGAAAAGAGAGAGGATATTAAATGCTGGCAAGCATTTTATAATAGTGCAAAACTACAGGCTGATATCAAAAGCAAAAGATTTTAAACTCAAATGCAGTCTATATGCAAACATTCTGTATTTATTCCTACCTATCAGTCGAGCTTGAAGTTAAAACTTTACAGTAACCCCTCTCCCTATTCAGTGCATTGTATGTCTAAGCCTGTGGAAGGACAGTAAAGAAAATACAATTTTTCCATTTCCCCTAGGCCTCGTATTATATTGGTGGTAACTGGTACACTCGGGACACTAAAAACATCACTTCTGCGCGTCCTGGTGGGTTGGTAAGGCAATACGTACAGAAACACTGAGCCCATCTACCAAAATTTATTTGTACAAAGACAAGGACTGAAGTACGGGGCGTGCTCTGTGACAGGGCAGTGTGTACGCACATATCCACATGAACCTCCAAATACCGCTTCTGCTGTGAAACAGAGCGCTGCTATGAACAGCGGTATAACCCTCGCACTTGAGCTGCAGTCTCTACGCTGACCTGCAATACCCTGGAATATGGGTATATATTTAAATCCAACAGAGAGGTTAAAAGCGGAACAGAAAGCAAGAATCTTCAGCTTCAATGCTTAATTTAAACACGCTCTATTATTTTCCAAAGATCTAAAGGATGTGGTGTCATCCACCTTGTACACATCAAGAAAGCTGTGAAGATCACGAGGGTATTTGTTTCTATGTCAAGTAGGAAAGTTCTCCATCCTCACTCTCTCCCTAGACATGGACACTTTGCTGGTCCTGTACTGCAAGGTGAGAGGACAAAAATTCCTTCAAGTTGAAGAATAGTAAAGCAGATTTGATTAGTCTCATCCAAATGAGCAGGAACAGCACAATCCAAGGGTGCGTTCAGTGGTGGGGAGCGCTGGGTAACATCAACACGTTCTGTAAAGTATTGGACAAAGACGACATTTTGAGGAGAAACATGTATTAATATATTTGCAGGGTTGGTTGTACCCTTAGTGCCTTTTGGACACGGCTCTTAACCTCATTGCTTCACATGAGAGGTGCTACAGTCGACAACAGAGAAGAGAACATTACAATAAGGATATTTTTTAAGGAAATACTTGCTGACAGCATGCTGAAATGAGGATAAACACATGCCTACTGTTTCAAAACAGCATCAAAGGCTGAACTTTTCTTAAATAAACACGGCAAACAAGCCAGCTAAAGCCCACAGGCAAGATCCTCTGTCATCAGAGAGGTGAGGATGATGAGGTGTGTCCTTGACCAACTAGTTGTGAAGTCCTTCCTAAATCCAACAATATGAGGGACTACTCGAGGGACGTAAGTCTGAATCTCCACTGAAGAACAAAGCTGGTGGGACACATCCACACCAATGACACGGACAAATCATAGTTGAATGAGGAGAACTGAATGTGCTTTCTCTCACTACCAAGGTGGCCACCGCCGTCTTCAAGCTCGCTGAAGATCCCTAACAGCTAAGTCCTGCTACCAGACCCTCCTGACGACAGATTACCAACCTGAACAGCTCCACTTCAAAAATGCAAACTGGAGATTACATAATTTGCTTTTGTTTTGCAAGCTGCTACGTTGCTAGAAGACCTTCAGCTGAGCTGGTGCACATTGGTGAGTCAGAAGCCATTTCTAACCAGCCACCAGAGAAACGCAGAAAATACCAGGTGGAATATGAACATTACCACCCTGCTTCTACTTTTCAGATACAAGAGAGGAATAAGAGACACACGGTTTTCCCGGAGAACAGATCTCAGCCAAGAGCTGTGGTTTTTTGGGGTTTTTTTTATTTTATTTTTTATTTTAGAGCAGTGGTCTCACTTGTTCCTTTAACAAATACCCAGGTTAAAAGTGAATGCAATAAATTTTAATTAGATGGTGTCTGTATTTGTTCACAAAATTAGTTGCTGAAAACACAAACTCCTGACCGGTTTTAGATCTCACATTTTAGCAACTAGGTACAACTTGAGTCACTTTGGAAAACCTCCCACGTGCACCTAACAGCAGAGACCACTGTCCCTCATCGGAGCCGCGCTCAGGTCCGGCCCTGCCCTCCGCCTCTTCACCTGCTCCCTGGGCAGGGATCACTCTTGGCATAACGATGGCCGTTCAAAGCTGGATATACCACACCTACAACGTCACACTACAAAGAGGGTCTTCTCCTGCCAAACAACTCACTAGCAAACTCCTGGTTAAGTCTGGCATGACGCCTAACTGCACTATTTCTACCGAAACAGAAAATGTTAATAGTGCAAAGTGCCAAGGTTGTTTTCCAGAAGCAGACAACGATAATACAGGGGACAAGCAAATAGGTTTTGTGAATGTTAACATAGAAATGTGCCGAGAGCCAGACAGAGAAACAATCACTACTTCAAACTGTAGTAGGACCTTACACAAATTAAAACGGCCAAACTCTGACTGCTCTTGCCGGGTATCAGCAAAGCCCTTGGCCAAACCTTCTGAACTCCAGCACTGGAACTGAAAAGTTAAACCGACTCCTCCCCACTACCTGCGGAGCAAGCATTACTCCTTAAGAGTAAGGTAGGCAGAAGGCAGCTACTCGTTTTGGCTAGTGTTATAAATAAAGAACATCCAGCTTGTACAACGGGTAAGAATTATTCCCATTTGTGAGTTTTTCCTGGAGTGAGAACAAACTCCACTAAATATTCCTGTCTGCCTCCGTGTGCACGAAGAGCCCGGAGCACATAAATCTGTTGTAATATTGCTCTTAGAAGGACCAAGACGTGTACACCGATGCCCATGTGCTGTGTATACGATTTCAAGGAAGTAATGCTCTCCTGGAGCAGGCACCGTAAGTCATTTTGGGGAAGCCCCTGTTGCATCTGCAGCAGCGTGTCCGAACCCCACGAAGAGCTCGCTGGAAGGTAAGCCGTACGGTCGCGGAGGGGACTGCCACCGCCGAGCTCCTCCAGCGCTGCCCGGCCATGCTGCTGTGTTAATGACCTCCCAGCAGTAGACAGATCCAGTCCTTCTGCTTTTCTTTCTCGCTGAATGATTTCCCTAAAGCCAAAGCTGGGCAAAATGCCACTAATGCTGCCGTAAAACTCCTGCTGTGTTAGGAGGGAGGCAGGCGACTGAGGGTTAGGAGGTAATCAAGCTTACAGATTAAGGCTCACTAAAGCTACAAGATCAGCACAGCTCGGGGTGTTTATTAACTCTTTGAAAACCAAGATGTATGATTTGGTATCACATGAATATAAAGGATGTTTTCTAACAAGACCTGACAGTTAAACTATTTTGCAAGATTAATTCTAATTTGTGCAAAGCTAGGAGTACAGAAGAAACACTCTTTAAACCTATTTGGATCAATTTCATGACAAAATGTGCTTCAAACTATGAGACTGCACAAGCAAAAACCTCCTGAGAATTACAGAGGAGTAGAATTTGCTAATTATTCTTCCATTCAGAAACATTGCTTTTGAAATTAAACAAGGTAACCTGACAGTCAACGAGTTAAACATTCTTCTGCCCCCCTGGTGCACTAAAGCTGTGACCTGGGAATTACTCATTTCAGCAGTGCAGAATGGGTTAATTTCTGAATATAAAATGAGGTTGCTGCAATCTGGGTGTTTTTTGTTTTGTTTTGTTTGTAACACAAAGCAAAATATACTCTACAGATGCTTGATTAAAATGCAACAGCTGTTTATGGCAGTGCATTTTCCGCTAATTTACTAGGGCAGATTTTTCAAGGAGCCTTGTTTTATTGCATCTTCATTTGCATAAACATTCATGTACCAGAGCTGTCTGTCCACTTGTCCTTGGCTTGGCTCGTATTTAAGGTTTACATTCAAATTCAACTAAGCCGTCCACTCCCCTAAAGAAAAAAGAGTTTTGAGAGTAAGGTGTTACACCTCTGTCCCACCTAACCTGCACTTTGTATGTATTTAACTTCTCAATCCAAAATATTTCATTTTTTGGCATCGTACACAACTAGTATTTAATCTGCTCTTCACATCTGTCTGGGTAGGCCTGGTGCCTTTTTTTTTATATTATTATTTCCCTTTTGTTTATTTGATCTATTACATTCCTTAAGCTTGACAACTAATCCAAATTACTAACAAATACAAAAGGGTTTATGTAAATTATTATGATGAACAAAAACAAATCACAATTATAACATTGTTAAGTGAATTAGACAACAATGGCTACAGCTTCCCTATCATAGATTGAGGCAGATGAATTTGAACTTTATTGACAGTAGCAGCAGAAAGCCTTAATCACTAAGCACCAGTACAGTCTGGTTTTCATAGGGTAATGACCCATCTATATATTCCTAACAAGGGTCTCATTCATCATAATTCATATTAAAAAAAAACCCAAACCTCTTGCAAAACTGATGGAGGGAATGTGTGAAAAGTGATTGGATGGGTAAAACTGTATGGGGCTGGAAAGGCCTTAACCGATTTTATTGTGCTGTGTCTAAGCCTCCTTGCACAGTACATCAGATCTGTATCTAACTGCATTTCAATTGATTTTCACTGATAGGCTTCTTTCTTATGTCTAGGGCTTAAGTACTAAACTAATAAAAGGATAAAAGACTTTGTAATACAGATTTTGAAAATAACATGCACACATGACTTCTATGGAAGAAAATTGTATGATATGTGTTTGTCCTACCAAAGTGACTACAACCAAATGAAATATATAAAAATGCAACTAATATGAAGAAGATTACTGTGGGGGGAGATGAAATAATGAAAAAACGTCCCTTGGCTAAAATCAGCTTGATTGTAAGCAGACTTGACTTCAGTGGAGTTGTACCTGCTCACATTAGGCGTGATTTTGACTGATATCTCAAACTTGATTGAAAGAGATTATAATTCATTTCAGATGTGGGTTATTTCTTCAAAATTTTAAATAATGAATCATACATATCCTGATGAAATTACCTAAAGCAAAATGAACTGTTTTTGAACTGGTTTTGTATGATCATACTCTTGGACCTTTAAAATACACTCATTTTTAAAGCACCTAACCTGCAGCAGTAACATTATGACAGATACAAAACTCCCTTTAATGCAACTGTGCATTTACAGTACAGTTCAGATAAGAGCTTGTTCAAGCTCTAGAACATTGCTGAATTGGGCTTTGGATCAAATGGCCACGATGAAGTTGAAAAAGGTGCTTATTGCTAACGCAGTTTGAATAACTGATTATAAAAGCAACAGGTTAACCTAAAGGGAACACATATTAAATGCAAATACCCCAATACAGGGGAAAAATCTAAAATTTGGGAAGTGAAAACATCTTCAAAAAGACAGTTTTCCAATTTTTTATTCTACATATCCCATTGTCATTCACTAGTACTATTGCAAACTGCACTATCTGCTGGTCAGATGGTTTGTAACATCTGTATAACAAATGATAATGTATAATAGTTGTTCTGGTTCTGTGTTCCTTTACGAGGCTTGGTGTTGATAATCTCCAAAGCACACCCATGATTCTTTAAATTAAACATAAGAATCTTGTCTCACAGTACAGCTAGGTTATCCATGTGTAAGAGCCCAAGCCAAGTAATTACACATCCGCTCAAAGGATTAGACACATAAGATTTCTTTAAATTTTTAATAAAACTGCA
>NW_009609932.1:143998-145050 GCF_000690535.1 Cariama cristata
GTTGTAGGGAAGACACTCTTTTGTTCTAGATTTTTTAAAACCATTAAGCCTAAAGTGATTCACAGTTATGCTTCAAGAAAAGTACTTTAAAAGTATTTCTGTTAGGCACTTTTTTTAGTAGATTTAACATCACTTTAACCTCATGGCAACAGATTTGAATCAGGAATAACCTAAAAGAAAGGTATTTGGTCAAGTTTTAAACAACATTTCTCTGCTCTTACCAGAGCACCTGCAAATGCATTTTACTTAACAATATAACCACTGAAAGCGCACACTAGCCGGTGCACATAAAACCGTGTTACGTTTGGTTTCATGAAGTTAGTCTGTGGGACAAGCGGAAAGTTGACGTTGGAACGGCATCGCACGATGGGACACGACAGACACAGCCGCCCTGACAGCCTGCAAAATGGGTCTAATTGCCTCAGGACAAGTGCCACAACTGAGAAATAACTGCGGCTTGGGAAACGGGCAATGAATTGCCCAAACGCTGCAGCAACAAGCAAGTGGATTCTGCCTCCGAAGCTTTTCCAGTGCTGACGGTTCAGTCGAGACAGGGGTGCAGGTGAGGTGTGCCTCAGCTGCTGTGAAACCACAGACTGCTGGAAGTTCATCAGACCAGTGCACGACCAACACCACACCTTGAATGAGAAGCGGCGGCGTTAGCTGAAACGCGTACCAGGAAGGTGAAAGCAGCAGATGTGCGTTCTTCCAAAGATAAGTGAGTGGCTGGAATGAAATCAGGACCTGGCACTGGTGACGTAGGCAGAGATAGGGAGAGAGACACCAAACGGGTGACAGCATCCGAACTAGCTCTAGCAAAATCAGGATGAACTGGAGAGGACCAACAGACCATGCTGGCTGAACGTGACTAAGAACAAGCGCTTTATACGGCCCTCAAACGTCGTGCGTTCACAGCCTTTACGGAAAGAGAAGGAACAAACCTGGACGACGATGCCAATAATGAGGATGGACCGTTCAGAAGAGAGGGAAGTTCCTAAGGCCTATAACCAAAGGCAAAGACGTGTTAGCAGAAAGTGCAAGGTCAGGAATGC
>NW_009609932.1:145081-152581 GCF_000690535.1 Cariama cristata
CTGTCAGTTCGGTGGGGGTAAAAGCACGAGGGCTTTCAGCTGCAGGAGGGTGATGGGCTCACTGCCTGGCATGGCCGTGCTCCAGCACGTAGCATAGAAAACAGAAATACTACGTTGTTCAGCACAGCGGTGAGATGTCATCTCAAACATGCGTACCGATACCCACGTTCCCGCTGAAAACTTGAAAGAGATACAATGCAGTCTGACGAGGGGAACAGAACCCTGGCTCAGATAAGGGAGTGCAAGCAGCAGGGCTTTTTCCCATTTCAGCTGTAAGCCAGGACGAGCGTACGACCGCTCTCCACAAACTCGCCAGGGACACGAGCGCCAGGGAAGGACAAACTATTTAAGTTAAAGGACAGCATCAGCACAAAACCAGGTGTACCTTAAAAGATTTCTAATCATCAAAGCAGCAAGAAGTGTGGGGGCAGAGCTCTGGCGTGAGGACGGGGGGACGCGGGACGCTGGCTCTGCTAGAGCAAGTCTCACCACCCGGGTCCCTCCTTCCAGCCTGGTTTTCCAATTCAAATATTTTACAGGACTTTGGCTTTGTACCTCGGTGTAAATTTACTACCATAAAACTGTTGCAATAATATGCAACACTACTAAACAACCAATACGTAGGATTTACAAGATAAACTATGGTATGCGGGTATATTCACAATGAATCTAAATCTCTAAAGATTTTAATGAACTGCAGCTGACCTTGATCAACGATTCAAAGCCCAGAGCAGCTTCCACTCTCTCACACATTACTAACCTTTGCTACAACATTTATCAATTTACCTTCTTGATCTCTCAAGCAGGTCATGTTTTCTAATCAGCCACTAGCTCAAAGACCCACATCCCAATTAAATTACTGAATGAAGACATGCTGGAATGTAGGCTTCTTTTAAAAGAATTAGCACAAAATACACTTAAAACTGGATTTGCCATGTCTGAACTGATTTTTTTTAAACATCTCTCTATAATATGTGAGTTACAGACACATATCCTACTCAGAATTAGAACTGTTAATTGTCATCCCTGAAACACACTGTTTCCTTGGATGTTTTCTATTTTTGCTTCCCCAAGTGTTCTGTGCATAAATACTGACCTGAGCTTTAAATCATCTGAGCCGTGAGCTCTTCAGACATTGCCTTGTCTGAAATCATAGGGTACAAAAAACTACACAGATGTTTATTATTAAGCGTAAGAGTAGCTTTACAGACTTAAAACTACTCGCACTTAAAGTTAGACGCTTATTAAAACATCTGAGCTTAGTTTTTTCTCCTCTTTCAATGCAGCCTATCTATTGAAGTCGCTGTAGAAAAAGGAAGAGCTAAGCGAAGAGCTGCAGGGCTCCCTGCAGCCCCGCAGGGTGGGGTGTCCGAGGGCAGGCCCCCAAGAGCCCTCTTCCCCAGGGCCCCAAAGGAGCCAGCCTGGGGCTGAAGGATTCGCAGTGGTGGCAGCAGCCGTCCGCTTCTCCTCTCCCGGGTGAGCAGCGCCCGGGCAGCCCTGCCACAGGAGGGGTGACAGCGAGCCCCAACATTTCAGCCAGACTATGGGCTCGCTCCTTCCTTTGGTCTAAAAAGCAGGTTGTGTACAAACCGCTTTCTGTTGCCTCCTCCTCCTCGGGGCAGGAGCAGCGTGCTGACAGAGCCCACAGGACATGCGGTCGCTCATCCCCACATGCACGGTAGCTCTGATACTTTCTGGATTCGATGCACATGTTGAGAAGGACGGTACCCAGTGTGTGCACACACACAGCCGCACAGGAGGGGGAAAAAAAAATAGTAACACATAGTACTGAGCCCAACAGCAACCTAGTCGGATTGCTAAATAAGTATCTTGCACGCTGCTATTTCTAACAGAGCACTGCTGCAAACACAGGTAAAGATAAGGAATCCCCTGACATTCATATTTATTTCCCTGTTTCTATTTTTTGCCACTTTTAGAATTAGAAATCAGTAATGACAAATACTGGCAAACCCCAAATACCCAACCCTTGGCAAAACACACACAATCGAGTCATATTCACAGTCACTAAGAGATGAGCGACATTCAGAGCATCAAAGCAGCACCAGTTTCAGACAAAATTTAGATTCCAACAGGGCTTCCACTGACTCTGAAAAGCAACTTGCTTGTATAACAGTCCTAGCTTACCAATGTCAGCACACACTTGTTTCCACCAGACCCAGGCCTTCCACAGTCCCTTCCCTTTATCGAACATTTCACAGTAAATTCAGACTCAGTCAATAAGCCATACAAGAAATGTGAAGCCACATTTGCATTTTATGCGACATGAAGAGTCTGGACTATTTCAGTTTTCATGAAGGTGGAGGAGATGCCGGTTCTGCAGGTGCAGTCTAGTAAGAACAGCTTTGGTACTGCTGAATCCAACTGGTCCCTACTGTAAATTTGCTTTGTAGCTCTAATAAGAGTCTGTGCAGCACCAAGAATCTAACATCACCACCTTTCCTGACTGCTAGTAATTTTAGAATTAATTTTTAGAATAAAAATATTGTTTCAAATGCAAAATACACAAAAAGAGTAAAATATGCTGAATTCGGGTAGCAAGAGAAGCTGTGAGCTGTGCATACACCAAAGCTAGCGCAGGTAACCGATACCCTTGTTTAATCACAAGGTTATCCGAACCATAGTATGGGATCCCATCCCACCAAGCACCGCACGCACAAAACGCACAATCACAGCTTCCTCCCGTGACCCACGGAGCTATGCTGGTACCACAGGTATTTACTAGAGCAGGGGGCCTCAACCCCCCCAGAGGGAGGGACGGGTGCCAGCATACCCACAGGCTTGCAGGGACGAGAGATCTCAGTAATGTGGAGGGATCTGAGACGTGAAAAAGGATGAGAACTCCTGAATTAAGGAAATCCAGTCAGGTGAGCAAGCACCAGCTAGTTCAAACAGAGATGGTGTATTCAGAGGAAAAATAACAAACAGGTTAAACAATTAATTTTCTATTTTCATTTTCTTTCTAAATGCTAATACTTCAGTTATATCATGAGTTAAATTTATATGCATAAAATACTTCTCATGCTTAAAAAACAGAGCGGGGATTAAAATGCCAGCATTTCTGGCCCCTTGTCCATCCTACTGCACATCTCTCTATCATCCTGTGCATACCAGTAAAACTGCCTGCTTTTTTTTTTTTCCCCTGCAACAGTTACAGCAAAGATGATTTCCCTGTATTAATGCCAGGGCTCTGCCAAGGGTAACAGTTCAGGACCTCTTTGTTTAAGGAGTACTTCAGGATACTTAAGGCTCGCAGGTATTGTATTTTGATGACTGCTGTCACTGGAAAACAGAAACATGTTGCAAAAACAGATCCATGATACATACAAGAAAATACCACTTGGTCCAAGTTTAATTTATTTGTTGACAGAGATGATCTACTGTGCTTAATGTAAAGCTCAATAGAAATACATGTAATACAGATATCTAGAACCATAACTGCAATAAAATAAGCTCTGCATTTATCTGGCTGTTAAATGCAATTTAAAATTTATTGGTAAAAAGGAATCAAATTTGGTTATGGCATAAAATGTATTTCTTGCCTTACAAGAGCAACCTAACCAAGCTCCATTCATCACGACAAATCAGTGCTGTTCATCTCAGCCCGGTGACTTTGTTTACAAGCGGCGTGCAGCGGCACACAGCATCAGCGGCCAGGGAAACAGCCTGCACTCCCTGCCTTCCGACAAATCCAGAAAAGAAAGAGCAGCAGCTACAAATATCATTGCCCACAGCAAACGTCAGCCCTCCAGATGGCTTGCTTTGCCGTTGTTTTGGGTTATTATTTTTTAAATAAAGACATCAGCTGACATTCGAGTCCTGAGTGGATACTCTCAGGTTCACTATTAGTCAGAGATCTTTTGTGCTGATCCGCTGAGCTAATACACGGAGACCCAGGCAGTCACTCCACAACTACTTTTTATATATAGTGATTTTAAATGGGTGACAACAATAATTCACAGTGAACATTTATGACAAAAAGAAAAGAAAAAGTTTAATCGGTTCCTCTAGATGCTATTTCAGTAAGTTCTTCTCAAGAAGGTTAGACATCGGAGCACACTGAACACTTCTACTTAGTGTACCTATTTTCCCTAATTACAAATTCATAAAAGCAAGAGGATTTCCTTGGTGCGAGATCCAATGCGTTTCCTTTTGCCTTTAGCTTATTTGCTGGCTACTGAAAATATAGTGTACAAAAATGAAATAACTTTCCCATTTTCATGTGGTTATAAGCTTCTTGCTAGGCTGTGACCTAATTGAGACTTTTGATCTTAGCTTTTTCAAAACATGTTATTCTTCAGAGTCTGTAAAACATTTTAACTACAGATCTCCTGCAATCATTACTGAAAGCTACAGGGAATAAAAAAATAAAGAAAGAGGGGGAAAAAACCTCCGTTTATCAAAGTCAATGGAAATACAAGGAATTAATTATGCTAAATGAAGAAATATGGGCATTTGGTTACTTTTGTGGGTCAGAAATATTTTAATCTGGCGCTGCCAGCCAGCTGCCTCTCCCTGACCTGCGAGCATCTCTATCAGCTGCCGGATCACATCAAAGCAGACGTAAGTGAGGAAAGCAGCGACCAGCGCAGGGGCCCCGCTGTGGTACCAAGGTCACAGATTTGACTGAAACCACCACATTGTTATCAATTACAACCACTGATAAGGACATGACCTTTCTCGAGGCACACAAATGGGGGGGATATTCATGCGACTGCTTTCCCCAAAACCGCGCTTGGCTCGGCTTTATGTGCCGATAGGGAGAATAAAACTGCACAGCAAATTTTAATTCTCAAATGGGCACAGAGTTAAAAACATGACCCAGAGTGCGCGGCTGATAAGATCCACTCAGATCACCCGAATGCAGTTCCCTTGATTCGGTTAACCGAGCCAAATACACGACAGAGCACAATTAAAGCAGAGGGGAAATTGTATTTCTACCCTACAGACGGCTCTTGTGAAGTTTCATCAAAGCAAACCCAAAAATGTCTTTATTATAGCAAGACCTACAGCAGGAGCACACGTAACTGAAAATAAGTAGTGTTATACAGTAGTAAGTCACCTAGTAAAATAAAAGTATATTTTCAATAAAGATTAGTTCTGCATTTTATTTCTTAAAATTCTTTGATCAAGTAATTTTGAACTATATAAAAACAGCCAGACCTCCCTAACTTAGCATTCCTGAAGAGATTGTTTTGCTGCACACAAAATGCTACAATTTCATCTAACTATACTTCAGGTGACATTCCTCTTGTTAATTTTAAACGTGTAGCAGTTTTTGCTCACATTTGTTGCAGACATATTAGTCTAGAGAAAAAGAAAGCTCCAGATACAGACTATCCTATTTCCCAACCAGAATGAAAAAATATTTTTACGATAAGCTAACCGCACTATTCCAGCATTTCAAGTTTTCTCAAAAGAACCACTGAAAAAACTGAAAGGCAAGATATAACTTAAATCCTTAATGATTTAAAATGTCAAATCTAATGCATTCCCATTGCACTTAGAATGAACAAGAAATTAAAACGTTAACACTGTGAATCATCTTGGCTTTTGCAAGTCAAAAGTTAAACACTAACTAGTTTACTCTGCATGCCCAAAATATTTACTAGCTCTGACTCAGATTTAAACAGTACAAAATATAATCATTCCGGAGCACAAACCAGTTCTTACACATACAAACGAGGTAATGAGGTGAAACTGGAAGGTACAGAGTTGTATCTTTCCAATCTACCTACAGGTTTGGATTTTACTACATTTTTTCCCCCCTCAGGGGACCAAAAGAGTCGTATATGGCAATATGGAATTAAAGAGCTACGATTATTTCATGTACCTTTTGAATTTAGTATGAAGCTAAGTGTAGAAATTATAGTCGAGGAGACTGTTTAAAAGCCTGTGGAATGGTTAAGGGAGGAACAGTGGGATGTAGTCTTTAATCCTTTAACAAACTTTACAGTCTGTGCCAAGAGGCAGAGAGAAAAATACATTTTACATTTTATAAACAGTCGTGAACATAAGCTAAAGCATTTTGCCACTTCTGGGAAATCAATAAGCAAAAACAAGCCACTCATTTGCAAATAATTTATGTGGCTTTTTTTGCTAATGCAGGACAATCTCTCTGTGAAAACGAGGGCAATAACTTTATTGTGCTCATAAATGCAATGCAAAGCAAACAGAGACTGATGCTACTTCTATATATGCCGAACAAAAGGCACAATCTCGATTAGGTACCGAGATCAGAGAGATTGCGGAGCTGCACAACTTGTTTTAGGGAGGCAAAATCACAGAGTGCATGTAACCAAACCAGCCACAACTGTTTAAAATACACTAGATAAGCTGCTGTTTGTCGATGTTCAGAACTGCAAAACGTAATACAGGAATGGTATTTTTATGGAGGTCTGTGAAACACCTCTAGGAGCTGCCTTGCACGTCTGCACGGAAGCAGATCTGCCATCCCAAGGCTCTGGATTTTCCTGGGAAAGGAGTGCAGAATTAGGCCAATTATCATGTAGCCGGCCTGATAACGACGCTGCTGAATCTGCACAAATGAATGCCATGGCACAGATTTTGCCCCCGTGAGGAGCGGGGCGGGGGGAAGGGTTCGCCCCCACTGTTCAATCATCACTAGACACACAAAGCTCCTTAGTCAGGTCTGAAGATCAGTATGTAGGGCAGGGAAAAGAAAGACCATCCTCCTATCCAGCTGTGTGGGACATGAGCTGTATAATTAACGTACCCTCCCCTAAAGCGGCGTTCCCTCCTACATAGCGAAATCCTCCTTTGAAAAGTGGGAGAGAAGTTTCCGCGGCTCTGCCGGGAGATGCCCTTTGCGCACACCTTCCCCACGCGGGGTGGACGGAGCCGGGGCAAGCCCGGCCTGACATGGCCCTTGCAGCGACGTCTGCGTGGCTGCGCAGCTTAGAAGCAAACCAAAAGGTCGGATTTCTTACACAGGCCCAAACTTCGACAGGAACTTTGCTCCAAAGGGGAGAGAGGCAGCAGCTATCAGGTAGCCCTGCTGCTGCAACTATCCTCCAGAAACCCAGCAAACACATCCATAATACCATCCCATCTGCCATATATCCCGCTGTTTTAAAAAAACAAAAAAACACAAAAAAAACCTACAAAACAAAACTTAGCTATTATTTTATAAAAAGAAGAGGGGGTGAAGTAACTTGCATAAAACTGATATTTGACGTAGGTTGTTAATGCACTGTGTTACTGCTTTGCTTGCAAATGTTTAAAAAAACCCCACAAAACAAAACTTAGCTATTATTTTTATAAAAAGAAGAGGGGGTGAAGTAACTTGCATAAAACTGATATTTGACGTAGGTTGTTAATGCACTGTGTTACTGCTTTGCTTGCAAATGTTTAATAAATTACAAGAGCTGCATAAAACCCTCGCAGGAAACATCAGCTGCACAAAAGTTAGCCCTCTCGAACACCACAAAAAACAAGTGATACACAATATAATCAAAGTAA
>NW_009609932.1:155081-170081 GCF_000690535.1 Cariama cristata
AGGCCTTAACGAGGGCCTATCAGGTTTGAACAGTAGAGCATACTTCTCCACCTCTCCTCCTTTAGTCCAGCTTTTTTACATTTGTTCTCAATGCTGATCAATATGGTTTTCATTTACTGATTTCCATAATGCCATATGTGATCTGCTAGCCTGACATAATGAAGGCAGAAAGAGAGCTGAAGTCATTTGAATGTTCTCGCTTGCATGTCTGTCGCCAATTTAGAAAATAAATATCTATTGAGAGTTAGAGTTTCCTCCTGTCTAGGAGGAACACAGCAAGATTTGCATATGCAGATTGCAAAGCCTTTTTTTATTCCTCCCTCCTGCCTTTCTTTTTTTTTTTTTATAAAGAGGAATGATGTGGAAGAATATCTTCCCCCACGTGTTTTAGTGAGTACGTGTTCTTATAATGAAGACAAAATATTCTTAAAGTTTAAAACTGAACGAGAGTTAGTTTCTCCTCTTTGCTCTAGCTGAGACTTGTTTGGCATCCCAACACAAGCAAAGCTTTTCTGTCTGCTGAATCACACCAACCCACTGGATATCATTAGAGACCACGTTAGCTTGAAAAACAAGAAAGGATGGTCTACATTAAGCAACATGTATTTTCAACATGCCATTGTCTTCATAAGCAGGGTCTAAATCAATATCGGAGAGACATCACACTTGTAAACTGAGTTCTTTTGCCCCTCTCAGAAACGTGAATTATGCTTTATAGCGATGGCGTTATATAAACGCTGTGTCTATGGAACAAAAAAGCAAGACTGGTAGGTACCTTCTGGAGGGTTGGCATTGGGGTTCCTTCCACCTGTGAAACATTGCTGGTGTAGGAACAGCGTAAGAGCCATAATCATATTGTAAAAATGTAAATGGCTTACAACGGACAAGATGTTACAGCAGATTTATAGGTGTTTGGCAGCCAATTTAGTTCTTTCTCTTGGTCGGAGCTCATAGGAAAGGATGAAACTAGAGGTTTTCAAATACCTTGCCCTTCGGTTGTAATCACTCCCCGTAGATGCCCGGCTTTGTAATTTAATGAATTCTGTTTACAGAAAGTAAGCAATAGGTTAAATAATGTACTTTAGAGTGTCATTATTTGGGTGATTCCATCATGATCCAAATTCATGATTCTTTACCAGACCAGAGACGTGATCTTTTGAATTACATCATATACATTAGCACACAACATTTCCTGACTGCTGTGAACGGTGGCAGCAACACAGTGTGATGCTCCAGCCGGAGTGCCGAGCTTTGTTTGCTGCAAAGGCAGGAATCTTCCCAGAAGAAGTTTTGCTTTTAACACACCATACGAAAACAGCAAAAAATGAAAAATTGCAGTATGCATTAAATTTAGGATTCAGGCTGCTGCTTTGGCTTTACAGCTGAGCAGGTAAATTACGTTGCAGTAGGAAGGCTTCAAAGTTTTGCTGGTCTCTCAGTTGAACACTGAGCCATAAAAACATTATTTGAGTGGCTGTTAATAAAACTTGCAGTTCATTAAGGGTATCTGACAGACAGAAATCTATGTAAATAGGGATTAGTGACTGGTGAGCAAGTTTTCTGTCATAAACAAAACTTTCTTTGAGGTTCAAAAGAGTTTAGTTAACGATTTAAAGATTCTTTCTCATTATTTTCAGGCATTGCCAACTCTGTCTACAAGGAAAAAAAGCTTGAAAAAGCTGTAGTTTGTACACATTTCCCAAGTTCCACAAATTGCGAGAGATATAAAATGTAACAACGGAAAAACACACTGCTGAATTCTGAGTAGGCATGTCAAAATTAAAACACCCTGATGGTATTTTTAAAATTATAAAGGGTCTCTCCCTACAAGCGAAAAGCAACATTAAAAGAATTTCTTCTACTTCTGTTTATATCACACTTTTGCATCTCTGTTTACCCAGTGTAACTAATGGTAAGGGATGTCAGCTTTCCAATTACGATATTGCATTGACCTAATTGGGTTTCTGGAGGGCTTCAGGGAATTCCGCATTTAAAGACTTTGTTCTCACTAAATTAAGAAAGATTTAGAAGTACGGCAGTTTCTGAAAGGGACAAATGAACCTACTGATCCAGAGCTGGAAAAACAAATTCTGGAATAAACTTGACTGCAAGCAGCAGAAATACAAAACCCATGCCTTGAACTGTAAACTCCTCGCAGCAGTCATACTGGGATTAATAAATCAGAGTCGTCGTGAGCCTAAAGAAGCGACGTGAAAGCTCTAATAATTGCTGTCTCCTGTCTAACAGCATGGAGCGAGCGCTGCCGCCCGCCAATCCACAGGCTGCGATTAACCTCCCGCCCAATTACAGCCTCATTGGCAAAGCAAACAAGGAATTATTGGCTGTTTAGTCGGGCTTTTCTTCTCCCGCTCTGTCCCCTGGTTCTCATTCTGGTTTTTTCTCCCCTTTTCCTGTTAGGTAAAAAAAAAAAAATAAAAAAAAATCTGCAAACACCTGATATTCATCCGAGTCGCTGCAGTTGTACAGTCTTGTTAAATTGTTACCACCTTTTCCACAAGCAGTTTTGGCAATTAACCTCGTGGTCATACACTTCAAAGGAAACAACTGTTGAGTTTAACCTCCTTGAGCTACCATGGATTCCTTTATGATTTTTCTTCAAACGCTTTCATCCCGAACAAAAATGCAGACAGATAAGATTCATGTTTATTTTTCCATTTTGTCAGTTTATTAAGATGACAAATATCTCGACGAGTTGCCACTATTTTTTGCTCCTCAAAGTATATGCGGAAAGCAGGTCTCCCACTAATTCACATTTCTAAGGCAGGGTACTCTGCTTGCTGGAATCCTTGTATTTGATACATCTGACCCCTCCTTGCCCCTGTTTGCAAAGCTCTCCTGTATTTCTCACAATGCCTAAAAGCCCAGAAAACAGAAAATACAAGTAGAGTTAATGCTAAGGACCTGAGATGCCATTAGGAATACATATAGAGAGTAACACTCCACCATTGCTGAGAGACAGGACTACTTTACACATGAGAACAGATAAAAATTGCTCTACCTTCAATTAGAATACCAGTTAGCGAGATCAGAATCTGTTAGTACAAACTAAGTTAACTTTTCCTTCTGTCTAAACTTTTGACTACAACATATATTAATTTAGCAGACTGTGCAGCTGCTCCTTAAGCAACTGGATAGCTAATGATAGGAAAGTACCAAAGCAAATACTACAGGAGTGTGATCAAATTACTTGGAATGTTGTTAAAAATTTCCCCCCCCCCCCCCCCCCTTCCACTCTGGTATTATTTCACATTTTTTCTCCAAAGTAATCACAAAAATGTAAAATGGGTTATTCTTAGGAGAAGCTTCCAACAGAGCGCCAAAGAATACCGAAAAAGTGTTTGAATGACCTCTCGCTACCGCGCAAGCTCCCGCCGGCTGTGCCGCCGGCCGCGCTGCAGCGGGGCTCCGGGGGGAGCATCGCTTCCCTCGGCCTCCAAACTGCCCTGGGTGGGAGGCAGGGGCTGTAAGGGAGAAGGAACAAAATATTTGTCTAGGAAAAGAATGTAACTAAAGTTTCGTATCCGTCTTGCAGTGCAAGAAGGGGAAGCATTTGGGCAAGCATATGGCACACGTTTCAGCTTGTGAAAGGGGGGGGAATCACGATGTTACGTGCAGTTCAGGCCAAACAGAAAACTTATTCTGACTATTCTCATTTGTCAGAGGCTTTTCAAAACTAAGCAGATCTCTCGATAGCTCTAAATGTCAAAGAAGGAAATAACTGCTGGGTACTGAGTTTACATTTGAGGCTCTCTTTTAACTGCTTCCACTTTTAATTTTAATATGCTTGTCAACAAAATGAAAAACTCCTTCACTCAAAAAAAAAAGAATGAAGAAATTAGCACATTAAATGATACACGGGTCTGGTGCTATGTTGCACAGTTCAGTGAACCCCTGCATAGATCAGCAAGATGGCTGGAAATGTCTCTTTCCGTCTGTTTTTCATCTCGAAAGCCTGTGTACTCAGCAGAGTGTGAAGAGTGCCTCTCTCCCCTCCGAACGCTCTCCTGCTCGCCCCCCCAAAAGCCCCTGCAGCAGAGAACAGGAACTAGAGCAAATGCTTTTGTGAATTAAGAGATCTTGTGAGCGTAAATTTGGTCAGGCTGCTCCTTTCTGCAGGCCAGACCCGGCTGCTGCCCCAGGATGTGAACTGTCAGTTTGCATAGCTGGTGATGAGTTGCAGAACCATCAGTAAAGGTGAAGACGGCAGAAGCAAGAAAGATTCAAGACTGGTGGAAATCATTTCACAAGGAAAATTTCAGCCATCAGTGGGAGGAAGCTTTGAAAAATGCTGCCATTTCCGAGTCAGAACGAAGGAAAAATTAAATTACTGCCGGTGAGGCGAGCCAAAGTCGCATCTTACCCTAGGGAGAGGTTTGATAATGGTAAACATTTGACAGCTGGCCTGAAGTTGTTATCTTGTTCTAACAGTTGTTATAGTCTGAATGAACATTTCTGATAAGAGAACAGAAAGAAAAACACTAAACCATTTTTAATTTCTCGCTTTCTATATTTTAAGCTGCACTGCCCAAAGCCAAACAGGTTTAAAGCAGTTTGCCACCATCAGCCCGATTACAGCTTCAGTTTTTACACGAAGCAATGGACTACAGTTTGAAACTAACAGCAGCACCGCTTCAGCTGAACCGACGTGGAGTGTGTACAGCCACATCTTAAGAAGAATTAAAAATACCTTCAACTCACTCGCTTTCAATATCCCTTAAATATCCCCTCTGTTTCACAAAGAGCAGTTACAAGAATTAACCCTAAATTAGAGTGAAAATCAAAAAATTAATCAATTAAAGTATTTAACTTCAAGATGTACCACAAAACCTTGTTTCTTTATTACTTTACTTCAAACTGTTGACGTGCAACCACAAAACTTTAACTCCCTGCCAACACGTAACGAAGAATAATTAGACAGACACCTTAGAAAGGGAGCAACCTCGGTTCCACCTGACCAGAGCAATAACGAATGAAAACCAGTTCTGTTTAAGCAGAAAAAAGTATGCTACCTTCACAGGAAATTTAATTATACATAAGATTTTTTTGTGCTCAGTTGTTACTGACAAAGCATGTCTTGAGGAGGGAAATACGGCTCGGCTCTGTACTGCTATTAGCAGCTCCTCCTTTAGAAAAACACAGTGTGGATATGGAAAGTACATTACATGTATGTCAAAAATCAAACTACCATTCTGGCAGGGAGACATGGGTTTTTTTGAGCTTTTTTGGTTTTGTTTTGTTTTCCTTTTTTTAAAATCAGGAGTTCATTTCTAAGCTGCTTAACTAACGCAGCTTAACCTCACAGAACACGTACACTAAACATTTACCTCCCATTAAAAATAATTAAGATGAATATATACCATGGCTATTAAACTCTGTTTAATAACTTACTGAAATGGACTGTTGGTAAATCTTCATATCGCTGCGTACCTAAAAGCCTCCTGCCAAACGTGCCTCCTTGCTGCAGAGGTAGGCACGGTTAAAGCTGACGGATACGTTTTCCCTGATGGTCATGATCCCAACTACAGGCGCACGATAACACTCCAATTAGAAAGGCAGCATGTAAAACTTGTTCTTTAGATACATAAATTACCCCCAAAACTCTTTCTGTATCTTCTATATTAACAGGTAGAAAGTGTTTCATTACTTTTTCAAATGACTCTACCCCATCTTAAAGCAAAAGTGTATAAATTGATATTAAAGTATGGTATTTTGAGAATGTTTCAAAGTAAGGTCAAAGTCGTATTAAAAAACCTACTAGTGTAGGCTAAAATAACAGTCTGGCTGAGCAGCCTTCGGTGCATCTGGGTTCAATTACCCACTACAACCTTGCTATGCTTTCTACTAGCAAGAACAACGCAAGCGAGGCTTGGAGTTCACGAATAAAGTCAAAGTTAGGTTACTCAGAAGAGGAATGAGATAAATCATCCAAATATCACAGTTATATTGATAGATACTTTTTTTCCCTTTACTTCATCACTGAAAGCAGCACAATATTGCATAACAACAAATACAGGACAAAAGTCCTCACCTCAGGAGGAAGGCTGAACCCAGCTGGAATGCCTGCTCCCTGACACACACTCCGAATGAGAATGAAAAGCACACACTAAAATGATAGCTCAAAAGAGAGGCAAAACCCCAACCTAATACGCAAGGCAAACAAATATGATTTACCACACTGTCACCCTGACTGATTTCTGGGTTGTTGTGGTTGGGTTTTTTTTTTTTTGTGTGTGTGTGTTTGACCCTGGAACAACAAGGCTGGATTAACATTCATTATTTGCATTCAACAAGCTGCTGGGTGGAGTAGGAACTGCTCCAGCACCAGCCTCCCGAAGACAGAAAGCAGCTGCGACGCTTGCTGAAATGTTGGCGTTCTCCTTTCTAACTAGCTCAACAGTCCCCAAAACTTCAACCAAATACAAGTGTCCTGTGTCTTGCTTTCATGTCGTCAAGCTAGTCATCGAGGATTTAAGAGCTGGGCGGGTAAGTAACATACTGGGGCTCAGCTCAGCAGAGCCCTGGGCCAAGAGGGGGCCAGACTGGGAGCAGCCGTCCTAAGGATCACATCGAAATGGGGCTACTGTGTCCAGTGCAAATGGCGCAAGACAGAAGTTAGATTCCAACGTCACAAGCCCTCCCAGAGGACAGCTGCCACATCCCTGCACCGTGCACCTCAACCTTTCCGACTGGTCCATAATTGTGACTTTGTACTTAGATCATGAACAAAATCACAGCAGCAGTTCTGTCTGCAAAGGTAGACATTCCTCTCGGGAACGCAAAGATTGTCATTCGCTTCCATCAAGTCGCATAAAAAAGCAATTGTCAGTAAAGTTGCTCAAAATTATACATGTTCCGGGAACACTGCATAAAGTATTTTTAAAGAACCATGTTTAATTCCAAGCAGCTCTATATGAAACATGGTAAAAGCTAGTAATAAATCACTATTATCAAAAACGCGTTTGTTTTGTATGAGGAGTTATTTTATCCATTCTGTATTCTGTTTGCATCAAAGTAATAACACATTTGCAAAATGATCAATCAGGTTAAATTGAAAGGAAAAAGTGTCTTTTACCCAGACAGCATTTGTCAGAACACTTCCAAATTAGAACACAACAACATTTTAAATCATGCAATATCCAAATGCCCCATTATATATATATATATAACACAAATTCATACTACTGTAATGTACCTAATTATATAATGTCATTTCTTATAGAAAAGCACTAGTATAAAAGTTTTATGCAAGAACAGTCTGGCTGTTGATTAATTTACTATTGCAGATGAGAAGCCCTCCACTGATGGTTACACGGACGTATGCAACACACTTCTGCATTCCAGAAAAGCAACCTGCCCAGCTTACAAAATATTAACCAGCAACCAGAATCACGGACTGAACGGACCTCAAGGGTTAGTCCCTTCCTACAGCTGTGCATAAGGCACCATTCTCCCTTGCCCAGGACCTGCCTTGTGCTTACCTGTTTCCCTGGAGACCAGCATTTACAATAAACGCTATAAATACATGGAATAATTAGGCATCTTTTGAAGTAAACCTTCCGAGCTGTTTGCCATCTCAGGAATGTTTTAACTTCTGAAACACAGAATGATCTTGGTTTACAAAGAATATGAATGCAGCCCTCAGATGGACCAAGCTCAGAGCTACAGTGAGGGAAAATCTAGAGGAAAAAACCACCCTTGGACAGATCTTCATTAGTGCCGGGGAATGGCAAATTTTGGCAATGGCAATCTAGACTTTGCTGACTATGCTCCCACTGGAAACAAAGTTTAATGTCACTATAAACCCCAAACATACTATAAAACATGAGAGAGATTTAAAACTTATTTCTAGAGGTAATTTTAAAAACTGTGTGCGCTACATGCACACACCTCAACACTCCTGTTTCGTCAGGGCCTTATCTTCTCACAAACTATACTGTTAATGGCTAAGGGAAGGCCCTAAAGAGTCAGCTAATGCTGAAGGAACGGAGCCAGCAGCTGTTCAGAACCTCTGCTTGACTTGTCAGCTTATTGCAAGGGCTGTAGGATTTACACAAGTTGTTTTGCCAAGTCTTGGTGGGGATCTATCAACATTCAAAGAAGCAATTTGGACTTTGCTGAGCTCAAATTATCCAAATGGCACCTATTTACCAAAGAGGGAGGTGCGTTACTTGTTTCCAAGGCAAGCTTTCCAAAGGCAAGCAATGCAAACTGGAAAGATACATGTACGTATGTATATAGATAGACACAGTAACCATGCTTTTTATCTCCAGTGGACTCTATCTCATATCCTTTAGTTTTACTTATTTCAGCTCTTTAGTCCTTTCATGTAGACGCCTCAAGGCCCTTCCAAATACTGGTTTTAAATGATGAAACAATATTTTCAGCAAAACCCCCAGCTATTTTGGGATGGGTATGACTGAAGATACCCGTTCACATCATCGGAATTTCAACTTTGCCATGAACCAAGCACTTCTCCAGCCAGTAAAAAGCACCAATTTGGCACTTAGCACTTACGTAAAACTTTGACAAGTCTGGCATTAATGACGCCGAGCAACAGTAGATTCAATGTTTAGTTCCTACCTACCCTTAGCATCCAACCGGTACAATGGTAAGTCAAATAAAGTTTCACTACGATAACTAAGGTATCATACACAAACTGTTAAACACAGCCTTGCAGGGGAGAACAGAGTTTCCCCTGGCTGCTTGCTGGAGCCCTGCAAACCACCACGAGCAAGACAGACTTTTCAGTAAGTAATGTGGATGACCAGAACCGTGTTCACTACGTTAACATAAAGCTGCTTACAAGGTACAGCTGACTGATGTCTGCTTTTATGGTTTTGTCTTGTTCTACTCGAGTCAAATTCAGAATTCCCAAGTAAAATCATCCCTCATGTAAGACAAGGTAATTAAACACTGAGACACACTATACACAAAAACCCAAAGCCATCACTGTTTTCCTACTGAACGTACTGGGAAGAACTCTATACCATTAACTATGCAGGGGGAAGAGATGAAGTCTTCTCTCACAAGACAGTTTTAATGCCTGCAGTAAACCCGCTTGAGACTGAATTTACTTCCAGAATTTCAGTCCTTCACTTGCATGCGGGAATTGGGAGGTATGGCAGAAGGAGGGCCATGGGGTTTTGCATCTTATGAAGAACAAAGGGAAGCAACTTCAATACAACCTTGAAACAGACCCGCAGGCAGAATAGTCTTTTGTAAAAATTATATTCCTCTAACTACGATGTGTAAGTATCTGCTCTGATCTAACAAAAAGATCCTTTTGAAGTAAGTGGTTCAGTTGGCCTGTGCCAATGCTTGTGTAACTAACCCAGAAGAAAGGCCCGCTGAATACAGTATGCAAAACCTTTGTCTGATCTGTATCACTTTGAACCATAAAAGCAGCAAGAGTAAAAACAGAAGGGAAGTCAAATGCTTAATACTGGACAGCGACTTTCTTTAAATCTCTTCTATTTTCTAATTAACTATAGTGTATAGTGAATCTCCTATGTAATAGCAGCGTGTGGTAGGTGCCTTTCCTGCATGGATGAACATCCAGAAATCGAGAAAGTGCATTGGGGCTCAGGAAACAGAAGTAATGCTTTGCCTGCAATTTTGGTTTCTTGCTTTATAAGATTATTTGTGAAAGGAGATACAATTAAGGAAGTGTTTTGGGAGGATACCTAAAACCTGTACAAAATATACATAATTCCAGGTTACTACCCAGCATAAACAGCAGAAAATTAGTTAAACCACTTCTGTCCATTTCCATGTTATTTATTATAAAGCAAGCAAACAACACTGCAAATGAAAGTCCAAAGATTGTCTTTATAGTTTTCTAAAAATCAGGGATTTAGAAGTTATCTGAAAAATTTATAGCAGGCACAGCTCAAGCACTTATGATTTTTTTAAAAAATGAATTTTCAAAAGTTTATGGTTGATTTTATGGTAGAAAAACACAAAAGGACCACTAAAGCTATTTAGTTCCTTAAAACAGAGGTAAAGGATAAGTTTGTCTAGAATTCAGTCAGCATTACTTACGTGGCCAATTTTTACAGTGTGTTGTAATTGTTGAGATGTTGTCATTCACAGAACAGCAGCCATCATCCACTCTGGTATTTATAAAGAATTCATAGTGGCAAACTCTTCAGATATTCTGGCACCATTCTGAAGCATGATGAATGTCACGATGGTCTTTTGGAAAAGCTTTTGGGAAGGGTTAGGAACCTTATTTCCAGTGCATTAAGAACAAAGGTGAGTTTTTTTAATGTCCACTTTTTTTTTTCCAAAACTTTCAAGTTTCTTCTATCTTGAGCCTTTAGGGATGTGAGATCCTTCGGTTTTTTCTGAGAGAGGTTTGTGCATCAGAACTGACAACTGTGTGCCCTTGCTTCTATACTTAAAGACAGCGGTAACTATTTGCCCAAAACCTCACTCAAAGAGGCTACTGTTCTACCGAGCAACTCAAAAATATGAATCCAGGAGATACTATTTAATTCTGCAACATTTGGGAATACTTACTTAGATTTGCAGAAGTACTATGTCGCCTAACACAGAATTTTGCCAAAAGGAACATAGACCAAGTAATCCTTGTTCTGGATTATCTTTCTGAAGAGTTCCTGCAGATTAAGTATACACAGGATATTACACTACTGAATGTAGATCTAGTCATTCTGGAATTAGCAAATTATTTTTAAACACTTTACATGTAATTATGCCTAATGAATAAATAAACACACATTTTTGATGGAGAGATGTTACGGTTCAAAAAAGCAATACAACATCTTTCAGCTACCCTTTCTTAAAACCCTAATATGCTTGTGCATAAATAAAGCCCTTCGCTTGCTTGGATAGACTCTCACTGAGACGTGCCGATGGTGCTAATTCAGAGCAGAAAACGCTCTTATTCCAGGCCACTGCAGTGAAGTGACATTTACCTAATGCAGCTATAAATTTCCTGATAATTAGTGGGCAGCTGATGGTGATGCAATCTGACTAGTGTAGCAACGCCAGCCTCAAACTAGCTCTCCAACACCCACAAGATAATCAGATTTAAAAACAAAAATTTCCAAAATTCTGAACAGTGCAATGGCTCAGAGACAAAGGCTGGTGCCACTAAGCTTACACCAGTTGCTGTCATTTTTTAATGTTCCAGACACTGTTACTAATGAGATGTAGCTCCCCTTGACACTCAACAGTTTTTAATGTCAAAAAACTCAGACGACTTTCCACTTCGCGATACGTAATCAACATGTCCTGAATTCTCTATAATTGTGGAGTAAATTTACACAAGTTCACACGGCTGAAGTGATGGAATTTTGAGGTGTACAAAACAGTACCTTCAAAAATCATTTTCAAAAGTTACTTCTAAAATTTTACAAGCCTTTGAGATTCCTTAGTCAGTTTTGAAAGTTTCCGATGTAATTTGAATTTTCAAAGCTAAGTAGCCGAGTACTTACTTTAAAAAACTGGCACCAAATCACATACAAACTTTCACCTATCGTGAAGTGCACAGTCCCCAACGTGGCTTCGCTCTGTGTCACTACCACACAAAATAACTCGGTTTGACAACGTGATATTAAGGAACCTTAGGTCTTGTTTTCTTTTTCAAACCTAATGCTGGAAAATGTTTACTTTCTAATCCTTTGGAAGTACAAGAGTGATTAAATAGTAGCCTTAGATGTCCTAGTACAATAAGTTTATTTAACACTGCAAGAACTACTATGGAAGTTGTAAGTAGATTCTCAGACAGAGAGAAAAGACAGACCCATCCTTTAAGATACTTTCTCAAAACAATCTTTGACCTTTTAGGTGCATCATGAACGAGGCCAGTCAATCAGAGAAAACCCTTCTCCCTGTTCTTCTCTTGGATGAACTGTTTCTTTATCACACTATTTTATAAAGGAACAGAACCCTTCTGCACGATAGGTGACGATATTGTTCTAAAGTAAAGCATAAGATAAAATTTCACGAGAAAGTTAATTAACATTTGGAAAATATCCTGGAATTCTCATTGAATGCAAAGGGCCATCCACACATTCTCACTGCTCAGGAAGCATTCAGCTCACCGGTGTTTCCTGAAGGAAGGGAAAGACGACTGCTAGCAAAGCTGTAGGGATGGCCCAGGAACACTTCCTACGTTCGCTAGCGCTCCCGCTTCTGCGGTGTCCATCAGACATACTCGTCTGAGATGCAAGATCACAGTCACAGTTTCTCAACTGCACTTTACTTTTGGTTTTGCCTGTTGTTTTTGGAAAATGAAGCTCAGTGAGTAGTGATTAACAGTTCGCACTCTGCCTGGTAGCAAGTGGAGTACCACAGGGGGCTGTCGTGGGACCTGTCCTCTTTAACGCCTTCATCGCTGACTTGGAAGAAGCAACCGAGCGCACCCTCGTCACATTTAGAGATGACACCAAATTAGGAGGATGTGTCAAAGTGCTCGAGGGCAGGGCTGCCACTCAGGGGAACCTGGAGGATCAGGCTGACAGAAACCTGGTGAAACTCAACGAGGACAAGCGCAAAGTCTTGCGCCTTACAAGGAAGAGCCCCGTGCAGCAATACCAGCTCCTCTTCAGAAACTGGCTCCTCCACCATGCCTGGTCAGGGTGTAGAGAGGAAAGGTGCAGCAGGCATGCCAGAGCAGCTCGGTGCCAGTCGCTGCTGCTTTAATAAACACTCCTACAGTGGATATATCTCCTCTCTGGATCAACAGCATCCTCACGTGAACACAAATCTGACAAGAAAGTAACCGCAGAGATTAGGATGGATTTTAATAGGCCCACCTAATCCCTGCATGTATAATACAAAGACCAATACAGTCAGGGCACGTTTTTCCACGTACTCAGCTTTTTAGTTCTTACACTAATTATAGCCCATGTTGATCTTTAAAAATGGAAAAACCCACAGAATTTAAAGAACTACTATAGGGTGAAAACATTACATTTATTTTTGTTTTGAATTCCTAGTTAATAGAAGTGTCGGACCATCCAGCTCCTACCAATATGCTTTTCAAATCTGTCTTTAGTTACGTGTCCAAGACTAGACAGGAACTTTTTGACCTCTCTCTGATTTAAAACTTGGTTGTAAGCATTACTTTTTGTCAGTCTTTTTCCTTATTAAAAAGGGCAGTGCGGAAAAAAGATGATTAAAGATATCAAACAAACACCAAATCTCATGTGAATGGACTGTTGGAAAGTAAAGTACGATTTAATGACGTGAGAAATTAGATGGAACTGTCAAGTTTAAAGAATCTTAAAATGGTTAACAGGTCAAAACATAAAAACTTCTTTATGTATAGAGTGAATATAAAGGGAACATGGTAAGTATCTGCCAAGGGTTAATTGCAACCCTGCATGAAAAGCAGTTAACAAGTGAGAGTTAGAACACCCAGGAGGAAAAGAAAAATTTTTCCAGTGCCATGAGAAATAAACAACAAGGGGGAAATATTTCCTTTGGCCACTGTTACCTCCTCTCCAAAAGCTCAGAGGAGCAGTGGGAATGCCAAGGCCTGGTTTGCTCTTGACTCCCTCTGAAACATTTGTCTTCATTACCACTCTTTTTAATCAGGGCTCCTTCATGAGTGTTTCTGCTCAGCCCCCAAGGGGCAACTCTCGGCTGCGATAAATCAGCATCCATACCGCAAGTCACTAATCAGCACTCTCAGGGAAAGAATAACAGTGAAGTGCAGACCACTAAAGGCTTGGAGAAACCTGAAGGCTTAGTGGCCTCAAGGAAGAACGGCCTACATAAAAATAATAAGTCAGTGAACCATCACTACCTTCTAGGCTTAGCAGGACTTGCATTCGGAGATATTCTTTAAAAGCCTCTTGCACACAAATTGTTCTCACTGTATAAAGGGTACTTTATTGATAAAAGAGGAAATGCGCTATCACCCTTGAGCTTGGTTCGACTAATTCAGTGTATTTCACTTCTGCCTCCTACTAGAAAGCATTCAAGGAAACAAACTTGGTAATGGATACCTAGTGCTGCCGTCCTAGAATTTCTGGAGAAAAAGATCAGTATATGACGACACTGACAGAAGAGGAAAGGGCTATTGATAGAAGATAACACATTCCCAAGACACCTCCTATATTATTGCAATGGAAGAGGGAAGTATTTTGTCTGTTTCTTTTGTTTTAAAAGGTTATTTATAAAGACAACTAAACAGATGTCATCTTAAAAGGAAAATACCTGCATAGGTTATCTGTAGTCACGACGATCTCCCTGCATCTGATCCCTTTAAAACTACTGCAAGATGTTCCAACTGCAGAAACAATTAATATTTCAATAGTCATTATTATTCCTTAAAATTGTCCAAATTCCCAAGTCTGCATCAATGCTTGCCAAACACATCACAGAAAAAAAGCTGAATGCACACCCAAAACCTTTCTGCTTTTTCCCAAGTAGCTCGGATGCCAGTACCACTATGAAATAACTGTGAGCTGTAAAACCGTACTAAGTATTGGCATCCAAATTAGCAAACTAAGCATCCTCCTATCCAATAGCTGTTAAACAAAAATCCCAGAGCAAGCTTTTCCAAAACCACAATTGCAGCCATCCACAATTTTTTCCCTGTTAAGACTCATCTCTATGGTACCTGGAAACCTGGCCCATGCAGATAAAGTGATTATGGCCATACATGGAAAGATCACAGAAAAAGAAGAATCTTCCACCAGTTCCTACTTTCAAAGCTCAGGAAGGACCAGAAATCACATCCATCCGGCACATAGACTCCAGCACTGAAACTGAGCACTACCGTAGAAAAACCTTCTACAGTCCTAAACCAACAAACCATAATTATTTACTGTTGTCTACTTTTTTTTTCTTTAAGTTTCGGACTATATAAACTGTAGGACAGATTCAGTCATAGCTAGGAGGTAAAGAGGGGCACCTGCAAATGGTCCCCACAGGGCCCAAATTTTGAGGTCTCCTGCATATGCTTCACTGTTTGGTATTTCTATAGCAGGATGTATAGCCATT
>NW_009609932.1:175081-204000 GCF_000690535.1 Cariama cristata
AAATAGGATGAAATAATTTAAGCCATTAAGACATTAACATTTTTCTCTGGTTGCCTAGTACAATGCATGATCTATTTGAACGGAAGATTACATTATGAACCCTTAAATTCACAGAAACAGTAATTAAAAAAACCATATTCCGCAAAACAGTGAAGAGCAACCACATAAAACACACACCAAGGTCCTCCAACTCTGAGGACTTAAGTACCACTCGGTGCAAGTATCTCAAATGCCCACTTTATCCTACTTTTTGTCAGGACAAAGCATTCAACAGATTCAATACGGTAGAATTGTACCAGACTTACTGAGGAAGCCCCAGTACCTCTTTGAACCATAAAAGAAAAGATTTTGTTTAAAATCAAGTATTTCTTGTTGACATATTTTGCGTTCCTTTCTGATTTAAAACACCCTGCTATGAAAGCTACCATTATTTAAAAGTGAAGAAAGAAAAGGGAATTTGCCCCGTTTCCCCCCACTCCTCACTTCGCTATTGTCCCCTATATCTATTTCCAGGAAGCCATATTCATTAGGGTTAATCTGCCTACTAAATGAATAAACAAAGGATTTCTCTGTCACTGAGGGGCCAGGTGAGCCGATATCATCTTCTAACACAGAAAATCATCCGCACAAACACAGCGCAGGAAATTACCTGCTGCAATCCCACACCTGGGATCATTTGGCAAGTAGCTTAGAAATGCTGAGTAGATGACTGAAATCAAACTAATTATATTTTTTTTTAATGCAGATCTTCTATCAGCAGAAAAAAGGCCTTTCTAAAAATGTGACGCAAAAAGTTCTCAAATGTCTTGGTTTACTACACTTACTAATATTTCAGAAAATTTCCTTGTATGAAAACATTACACAGATTTGTATAATTAAAGTGTACTGCCTTCTTACCAATAACAATTACCTGTGGCTGTCCCCAGCAGTGCCCACACTGCAAAAACATACAAGTTTACAAATTGTTGCCTTAAGAATCGAATGAAAGATACAGAAAAAAAGGACCTAATTGAGTTGCAAGAAACACCGACATAAATACAGCACCTAATATGATAACATAAACCTACGCACCTAACTCCTTGCACAGACGTAACACGAAGTGTTGTTAGTTATCCCATTTCTGGTGGGCATTGCGGCAGATGTAGAGCTTCAGAAACGTCCTGCACGTTTTGAGAGCTTACACCTGAAGGATGAGCTTCTCCAGTAGAAGCAAATACTGAGAGGTATTATAACTATGAAGAGAGGTTGGGAAAAAACCCTAAGATGAGACAGGAACAAGCATTCAAATGCTTAAATGCAAGTGTACAAACCTTGCATGTTATGGCAGAAGAGGAGCCAACACAGGGATCGAGCACTACAGAAAATGCCGTGACAAAGGAGGAAGATGTGCTCGGCAGTTGCAACTGGGACCGATGGAGACAAGGGGTAATTCTGAGTATCAAGGAAAGAAGAATGGGAGAGGTCACAGGACTCAAGAAAAGAAAGGAGTCACACCTGGATAGAAGCATGTAGGCATGAAAACCAAAGTTCACAGCTCGGCAACGCTATGGAGGAAGAAAGGCCAGGATTTGAACTGGCCTGGATGAATGGTGCTCCCAAAGCTACACAGCAAAAGGATCCCTTCCCTCCCGCAAACACGGATTCTTTTTGATGTTCCTTATACAGCGAGCAAGAAGAGATAAATTAAAATTGAGAACCTAGAGAGGTCTTTGATCCTATTGCCTGGAAATATGTATAAGAATATTTTCTCCAGACATACTTTTGCTATATATGGAAACCAAATGCTGACTAATCATATAAACCTTATGGTGCCTAAGCACAGCTGTAATCTGCAGCAGAACGCTGTCACAACGGCAAAGGAAAATGTGGAAAACTAAGAAGCTGGCTGTGGTGCTGAGAAAGAGGAGAAAATGGTGATCAAAGGCACTGGAGGCCAGATTAGACAAGAGGGAGAGTTTCTAGCTGGTTAGTTTTTAAGATACAAGTGACATATTTATGACTTATTCTTGTATTACTGAACTTTAACAGTCCAAGTAGTGATTATCCATTTTCCAAGTGTATAGGAAAATGATTCTGTATGAGACCTGCTGACTCAGGACAACAGTAACAAGATACAAAAGTCTGAATTTTGGTTTATTGGTTTATAGATAGCACCAGCTCGTAGCGACAGAGCCATTTAGAGCTGTTTATCAAGACACGCCATGCGTCTTGGTTGGGAACAGAGCGAGTCGCCAGCTGAAGAAGAGGAGGCGACAGTTGTAACCCGTCCACGTGGCCTGACGTTTCAGGCACGGACAGAAGCACACGCGTGGCACCGGCACTCGCGCTGACTGCCAGGGGATGGCACAGCCCAGCAGCAGGCGGGGACAGCCTGGGCTTCCCTGCTCGAGTGCGGCTGGGGAATATGGGGACTCTTACTTCTATGGGCCTCTGAAATTACACCACGGTAATCTGAAGTTGAACCAATTTCCCTTTAAAAGAACAAAACACATGGAATTTGTACATTCTTAAAGGGATTTCAATTTATGGGAATGGGATTATATTGATCCCCAAACATCAAGATGGAACCTCTTGGAACTTTTTTTTTTTAAACTTGCATTCTTGGCTGCTAAGACTTTGTACTGATGCTTTTATGTTAACAGAAGATTTTGGAAATATATAAATCCCTTTCACTAATGACTAAACATCAGGAGAGAACATATACTATCAATAAACCTACTTAAAACTGGAAGTAACATTTCTGAGTAAAACAACCTCAAGACAAACCTCTACAATGCTACTATTTCATCTTTAAATCAATTCTTTTGATCAAATCATATTCCTTTAGGATACATTAGTCAACATGAGTGACCACAGCATTTAGGGAAACAACTCTACTGCATCTGTGAAAATCCAGTGGTCTTCCCACAGAGCAGTCTGGACGTCCACGTTATGTTGGTTACACCGATTGCCTGAGGAACATCTCACCAAGGTACCACTGGCATGTGACCACCTTACGCTCGCTTTCCAGTGGGAAATTAAAGATACCACCCAAGTACCAGATAACTAACACAGATAATTGTTGTTCATTGTGAAATTTGAGAGTAAGGCAACATGTAACACAGAGTATCCCAGGCAGCACTTATTACTGGGGCTCATCAGTCATTTACTGAAACCCCAGTACAAAGAACAGGAGAAATACAAACTTGAGAGGCAGCATCAGTTCTTGCTTTTCACTTATCTTAAAGTGCTCATCAGTATGGCATACCTAATTAATGCTTTCAATAGGTGTTAAAAATTCCTACGCTGTAACGCAGTAAATGCATTATGAACAGGCAAAGGCAAGTGGCTATAGTTTAGAAGCACAAAGGTGAGATAATGGCCTTCCACATCACTGAACTGTCAACCTCATTTAGCATAAAGTGTGGCATCTGGAGATTTCAAATCATACAGCCGTTTAAAAATATATAGAATGTTAAATTAAATGACAAACACGGGACATGTCACCTTTTAGAGGCAGAAATGTAAAACCAAAGCATATGTTCTCCAACTGTATTTGCTTCAGGATCAGTAATATTTTTGTAACCTCATTAGTTTCTTGACTTGGTTTTAAACATGGAAGGATGGATATACAAACAAGTTACAGGTCCTCCACGTGACATCCTCAATTATAACTCAATCTTTACTAGCAAAATAAATTAAGAACTCTGGGTTTAACTCTTACAGAGAGTCTGGAAGGTGAAGACAACAAGGAAAAATTTCTGCAAGCTGTTAGGGATGAAAGTTACCTGTATTTTGAGCTCTGAACCTAAGAGGCACGTGTAAATATCTAACTTTCAAAATCTACATTTGCAAACAAATCCTGTGGCCTCTACGTGTGCCAAACTCTCACCGATAACCCCACAAGTCCCATGTGGTTAGCACACAGAAATGGGCCCAGGCTCAGCTACCCTGATCGAGGGCCAGTTGATGTCTGCAAGCAGTTTATCTGTCTCTGCGTGGCACGGAGCCTAAGCTAACAAACTATAGCTGGCTCCATGCAGAGCTAGCTCGGGTCTCGGCACCACGGCCTCGTCACCGCTACGGCAGGAGAGTGCCGCGCTGAGACTGCCGGGCAGCTCTGCAGGGAGCCCGCCCATGGGGGGCACAGCCAGGGCCGAGAGGAAGGTGACAAACCCCACTCCCGAGTATCATTTGGGGACATCTGCATGGTGCTTCTGCTCTGCCGCTCAGCTCCCCGGCCCCCTCGTAAAAGGCGAGCGGATTGCGCTTACACCCTTAGAGCCTGCCACCCATCTGACACATCACTGTACTTTAGTCACGTTACATTACTTTAGAGCACGCGCTCAGCACTTCATGGCATGCACAATTTTTCACTGAAGTGTTATTAAAAGGCTATAACTAGGCCAATAAAGCTGAATTTTATTTGTCCACTCATAGCAATGGGGAAGTGGTGCCTGCTGATGACATTAAACAAAACATTATACCCACAATTCAAATTCTTTTTCAGCTACATCAGGTAAAAGCTACCCATTTAACACACAGCAGGGTAGTGCTGAACAGTAGTCATGTCAGGGTATTACGTCAGGTAGAGCCGGTCCCCCTCTATCCTCCCCTCCCATCAAAAAGGATTTTATAGCATGAGGAATATTTGATACTGCCTAACAATCAACAATTAACAGTCTCACTGAGCCCGGATCCAGAGCATCTTTAAGCACATGGTTACACGTTCTCCCGAGCACCCGCTCCAATAAGGATGGATTCTCTTCCTTTGCAGGCACTGTAGGACTAGCACAAACCAACTGCAGCTTTTTTTTTTTTTTTTTTTTGCAAGCCGGATTCCCAAAGTTTCAGTCACGTGTTTCATGGGAGAGAAAGGAAAAGGCATCAGCAAAACTTTGAAATAAAATCATGAAATAGTGAAGCGCTGCTTGCAGTTTAGCTTATTCTGCATCAAAGTTTAAACTTTGCTTTCAACCTCGGTTTTCCAAACATGCTGTCATTCACTATAATATGGGTTAAAAATAAGAGAAAGCAAAGATGAAATGTAAATGATTTAAATACATGCATATGTTCTTTTGTAAAATGTATAATGCATCTGCAAAGTTTTTCCTCATATTTTGGACACAAATCAAGGGGGAAATGGTTCGCTTATGATACAGTGAATTTTTTATCTAACTTCAGCGGTAAAACGTACTTCTATGCAAGCGTTTCACTGTATACTGTCTGCTGCTGTTGTTCTGGTTTGGGTTTTTTTTTTTAAAGCTTAAATAGGAACAGCAAAACCAAAAGACTAGCACAAGAGTATTTCTTTTCTTCTCCAAATCCTTTCATGGTAACTTTTTGTTTGTTAAAAAATCCACTAGCAACACAACCAACCTTGTAGATGATCTATGGTCATTTATTAAATTTGACATTCAATCACAAATGAGTTTTGAGAATGTTATGCTTACTTTTAAGATATATTTTAAGTGATGGTCAAAGAGCATAGCACACAGTGACTTGCTCAGCATTCATGCTATAAACAATACAGGTGAAAGTCTGAAGAGATACTTTTTCAACTAACGCAAATTTAGTTAATGGAAACTGTCCTGGTAGCAAAGAGCTAGCAAGATCCTTACTGTAACAGTGGCTTTTATGGCTTTTTTTGTATCAAGGCAAAAAACGTGTATGTACTACCTTTCTAGAGGCTTCCTTTCCCGGAGTGGCAGTCAGGACTTTTTGTAGGGTCCTAACACTAAAAGAGACTACAAATGACAGAGTTTCCAGTTCCTGTACTGCGTTTCTCACAGCAACGGTACTGTAACTTGGAGCAAAGAAAACGTAATGCAAAAGACAATGACAGATCCAGTTACCAAAACTAACGGTCAAACCCAACCAGATCCTCACGAGGACACACTTGGCCTCTGTGCCAAAGCCTAGCAAATTCTATGACTTACCCAGAAATACAGGTGGGTTGTACACAGCCAGGGCCAGCTGCATCTGGGACAGAAGCCCAGGCAAGCGAGCGTGTGTAGGTCCCGCTCTCTCTGAGCAGATGTGAGCTCAAGGGAAAGCAGCTGTGCTGGACGCCCCGACAGGTATTCTACACAGCCCACCCGGCACAAGAGGCAGACATGGTTGCCCGCTGTTGCCAGAGGGAAGTATCAGGCAAGAGAGACTTGGCAAGCCTGGGATTTCAGAACAGGAGGGCCTGCACCCCACTTGACTTGGGACACGGGATTTTTGATAGGACTATTACAATCACAGAGCTTATAAAATATATTTGGAAAGGCTTTCGTGTTGGTTTTGGGATAGCATATGAAGGCCCCAGGAATCCACTCTGAGGCCTTAAATCTGTGGCCAAACTCCAGCAAAACCCATATGTTAGTCATATTACCACCTTTTTCTTTTCCCTGTTCTTGCTCCATTTTAAAGGACCACGCCCTGTGCAGTAAACAAAAGACGGCCTCAGGGCAATAGAGGCTCATATAGCACTTCTCTTACCTGGAGAAATCCTGTGCTAATGATGTGAATAATCCCAAGTCTGCTTTCTGTCGTTTACTGACTGTGACCTGCCTGTTTTCACCTTTACAAGGGGAATAGCACCAGAAGGTTTATGGACACGAAGTACTCGGCTTTACGTGCTCCCTCTAAGACTCTGCGTTCTTTTTGGAAGGAGGCGAGCTCCAGGCAGGCTGTCCCCAGCGGTGGTCAAGACTGTAAAGAAATCCCCTGTTTGCAGAGTCGCCACAGCTGGAGGCACTGCCAGCGACACGGCGCTTGCACCTGAGAACTGGCCGAGGAGGAGGATGGTGACAAACGGGGGCTCCTTTCACCCCGCGCTCCCCTTCCCGGCTCACCCCACACACACTGGCTGCTCTCCGCAGCGACTGCTTGCTGGCACCGGCTCTGACTTTTTGTAGCACTCCACCCATAGCTAGACTACTAACCGGCACCCAATTTAGCTTTGGTTCTAATAAAAAGTGAAAGTTAAAAGCAATGCAAGCAGCAGATAAAGGACTATTAAAAACCAGTTGGGATCATGCCAGGGATGGAGTCCAAGGCAAGGGGAGGAGCCAAGACGACTGCAAGCCGATGGGTATTTGACAGTATTGGATAATTAAGAAAAACAAAATATTTTCCATCTGTTTTTTTACCCCTTACGTCATTGAGGCAATAAAATATATACAAGTAAGTACCAACAGACTATATTTCAACTTAGATATAAATATTTATTTCTAGCAGAGAACATCCTTACTTCAGCAAGGAGAAGACAGGGAGAGGAGGCTGTGATTATTACACCCTCAAAGTATTAAACTTCACTTTAAAATAGATCAAATGCCTGGCTAATTTATCATGCCAAACAGCTCAGGTTTATATGGTATATATCTAAACCCACACTTCTGCTCACTCATCCATATTACACTCTAATGAACGATAGCTAAAACCTACTGATTTTGGATTAACAACGGTGAAAATAGGTGCATAGGCTGACATTACATTAAAAAAAACCCCACATGTGAGGACTGATGCTCTTGTTTAAAGCTATTTCAGTATAGATCCAGATATACAGTCTGTGTAGAGAGTTTGCGTAGAGTCTTTCCACCACGAGCAGCGGATTGAATCAGATGAACTCTGAAATCGGACACTAAACCTGTGGTGACTTAGGAAAGAACAAGTTTTTGTGGCTCTGGAAATATTAAGAAGTGCCAAACATTCCGTTATTGTATAGTAAAGAATTATCCCCCAAACAATATATTACCTGTAGTATGAGGAAACACAAGTGAGAAGAAAATCAGCCATTCATATTGAAAGTAATCTAGTACGACACTGATGGCCAACTGATACACGGCACAGCTGAGAGCTCAACGGCTGCGCAGCAAACCAGCAGCTCCTCAAATCAACTCCCTCCTCAGGTTCTCCTTCCTTTTTGTGCGGAGTGTTTTGATTTAAAACGCAGCACTTTTCACCTCACTACTTGCAAAAAAGCAAAAGTTACAAACAAGCCACCATACTTACTTTTAAAAGCTACTTTTGCCATCTAATGAAGAAGAGAATAAAAAAAATTAGGATTCACTATGGAACTAGGAGACACTGTTTAGCAGCTGCCGCACCACTTCCAACTGTCTTTGAAAAGCCAAACCCAAAAAACATTCTTGGAGCCTGTTTTGTGCCCAGTTTTACACCTACAGATTTAATGGCTCTAAAGAGGCCATCACAACCTACAGTATTCAGGCAGGTGCTGTGCTCTAGGGACATGGACATCACGCCTCTACGGGTACCTTACAGGCGGGAGGAAGCTGAAAGACAAAAGGAAGAGTCTGCAGCACCCTGAGGACAAGGGCTGATGTTCTGGAACCATTCCTGAAAGCAGGGCAGGACAAACTGGAGGATCTCAAGAGGACCCAAACCAGCAAGGCATCCTGGTGGTTAAAAACCTAGCATCTGACAGAAACTACAGCCCAAAGTGGAGGACAGACACTTGAAACAAGAAATAATGAAACATATTCAGAGGTTTTTCAAAGCAAATATGGAAAATGGTGAGCAAATACTTTGAAGGATAGCCTAAATTAGTGAAATCATTAAATACAAATGGCTCTATTATAAACTGGAAAACTGTTTCTAAATTAAAGCTTTCCCTGAAACAATACTGACTTTAAAATTCATTTGCAGATGGTTGTTCAAATACTCTTTAACTTGCACACCTAATATCATTTTAAGAATATTTCGAACAGTCTAGATTAATAGATGAGCTTAGAATATATTACAAACTTACAAAAACATCAAGATTTGTAAAATGATTCCTTTAAGCACTGTATAAAAAGAGCAGAAATGTCAGTGAACATGCTTCTTTGCAAATACTGTACGGTGTGTTATTTCTGTGCAATCTATAAAAACACAAGTACAGACACTGAGGTTTCTGGATCTCTTGTAAGTTTAACAGTAGCTAGGAGCTCTTAGATCTCAAGCTATAATAAATATTGTATCCTACAGGAGCCCATCGGGAATCTCAGCTCATGTGTTGTTCCATAGAAGATTGTGGTGTCAGATATGATTAGAATCAACACTTTCCACTTATTCAGAGCTTTAAAGCTACCTACACAGAATATTAACAACTGTTAATGAAAGACAAATATAGGGTACATAAGACAATCTTATATTCAGAATGAGTTTGCTTTAGCTACTGATATACAAAATACCTATTGTGCATTTTGGATTTTTTTCCCCATAAACAAACATAAGGCATTTCTATGCTTGGACCAGACCATGCTCTAGCACACTGCTGTATTTCAGCTGACAAACCATTATATGAACAGAAGGCGGTTTCCCCAACTGAAAGTTCATATGTAACACTTAGCAATAAGACACTCCGCTGTCTGCATTAATGGACCACTGGTACACGCATCAAGCGGGTTGTGTGACATGAGAACAACTGTCTTTGAGCAACAGAGGACTGCACCAATGACCATTAACGTGGCCCTGGAGGCCTCACTGCAACTTATCTTCATGTATGAGGAAAACCCCATTATCTTGTATTTGGTTACTATGTTGGTTAGGTCACAGTTGTGCTTTCATCTAGCTATGACATCAACATGGAAATTGCTGGGTTTCTTGTCTGTCAAAGTCCCCTGTGAACTATCAAAAATCACATTAGCAAGACGAACAAGGTGATCAGGCTTTGGGGGATTAAGCACCTTGAGTAACTTAAGTTGCTTAAAGTCAAATTCAACCTAACACAGCAGTGTCCAGAAATTGTTGATTTTTGATTTTCACTTGCATCTGTGAAACTAACTTGCACATTGCACCATTTTTTTTTAAGACGATACACCCTTAGGTGTCAAAGCGCAACCATCTTAGAAGGGATGCATGGCTTCAATTACTACGAGCCTCCTCAGCTAAGCCAAAGGCAAACTGGGATGAAGAATAACACTCTCCTTTGTCACTAGCAGGGTAACAGCTACCCCACATCACTATGTCAAGTGTGCAGTGTGAGTTCCCATCTCTGGAACTGCCAGACTAATCCACCCACAACCATCATAGGGAAGCAAAAAAAATTAAAAATCAGTATATAACAATTCTTCTGCCTTTCACTGTTCTCATGCTTGTCCTCTCCAGTATACTTCTCCTGCCTACAGAAAACACCCACCAGTGTTTCAAGACATTAATGCTATTCCATGTATCCCTGCAGCTGAGTCTTTTCCCAAGCCAGGCAATGATCCAGCAGCAAGTGCCCAGTCAGTAGTGTCAGGTCATTTTAATTTCTCTCCACGTCTCCATAGTCTATAGGGCATAGCTGTTTCTAGATGTAATCGCGTATACTGCATTGGCATCTCGGAGCCTGTTGAAGTCAGTTCTGTCTTAAGGCTCTCTTCAAAAATCATCAGATAACATTTTTGCAAATTAGATGAAATAAATCAAATTGAAAACATTCTAAATACCAGAATTTCGTATTATGCAGCTCACGCGCGTACACACATTTAGCGAGACAGACAAACAGGATGGAGAGAGCATGAGCGCGTGGCAAGTGTGTGCCATTGCACCAAGAAAACAAAAATACCCGATATATCTGATGTCCTATCACTATTCTAGGAATAATACATAATGCATTTTTCAAATAAGTAACGTGTTTTAAAGAGATATGATATTAACAGAATTGGCTGAGAAATTATTCCAGGAAAGAACCATAACTTGAACTCATTTAAATTTAAGCTGACAGAACGCAGAAGTACAAAACAAGCAGTGCTGGGTACACATTTTTGCTGTTACTAAACAGGTGATGCCCTCTAAGAAGAGCTTGTTATATGACCGTTATTAAAACCTCTCAATTGCTGTGAAGAATAGACCAAGGGCCAAATCTCTTCCTTGGCTTCAAAGCTCAGCATTATACTCGGGAGGATCTGAGTGCAGTCTCTATCTGCAACAACAAACTACCTTTATACCATCCAGGTAATTACAGGTTCAGGTCAAGGACTCCAGACCATATTGATTACATCTCTCTGCAACAAGGACCCTCCAGCGCTGGCCGGCTCCACTCAAGCACGGCCGCTCAAGTATCCGTGACGCCAGGACTCCCCGGGCCCTACCAGCGCCCGTAACGGGAAACCAGCGACCGCTCAGGCCTGTCAGTTATTGCCTGTGGCAGTAAGGACAGCCTGGGAATTCGTAATGTTGGTGACTTCATCTGCCAGCTGCATTCACACATCTTTACTACCTGAATAACTGATCTCCGCTACTCCAAGGCAGCACTTTCTGGTGTACAGCATTTGGGAATAAATATTTGATCATGCATACAACAGAAAAGAGCTCAGATGGTTTAAGGTGTGACAGCAGAAGTGTTTATTAAATTCCAAGTGAAAGCACTGCTGGACAGTAAAAATTTGTCCCACAGTCCCTATCTCACAGGCGTGGTGATGGACTATAAAAGATCCTTCACAGGCAGAGGGGAGGGAGGGAGGGGAGACAAACTCCCTCCCCCACAAAACCCAAGTCAATTCTTCTGTTCATTAAACCCTCTGCAGGCAACAAGCTATCTGTCCGTGACCAGCCAGTTGCACACAAAAGAAAGGGAAGTACTAAATTACAAGCCAATTTTAAGTGGGCATTGATTGAAGTAACCAGAAGAGAGCTTAGTATTGTCAGTGTTTCATACAACAGTAACAAACAATCTTCATTAAAAAATGATGTGTGCATCCCTAAGAAGCACAGCACATGCCAGGTTTCAGATAAGAACATAAAGGTTGCCCCAGTCCCACACACCATCAAAGAGGAAAAAAATGCTCAGGATCTTCTTTTTGTACAATTTAATTCTATTCTTTAAAATCCTTCCTGCTCCAACTTCTGTATCTGTCGTAAGCAAGACAGAAACAGAGATCTCCTCCAAGTAGGAAAGGAAAAGGTCAATGCAAAACAGAGATCACGGCAACTTCTTCGTCAACGTTCTCCTACTCCACTAGCAATGCAACGAAGTCATTACCGGACTGGTGGGTAAGTGTCAAAAACCTGTTTGTATGAGGGAATAAACAGGACTTTTCATAAACACACACACAGATGCACACACTTTTTTCTTTCACTGAGCAGGACTGAATTAACAGCTCTGACTGAGCATACCTGAGTACCTGAGCCCTTCAGCACATTTGTTACAGTTTAAGGGAAACGCTTGCCCTTACAGACTCAACGCAGCTGTGCGATCAAATTTACTGTGATCAGGAACTGCTGCAAAACCCTTTCTCTAGAGGTTTTCTATTTCTGAAAGTTCAGAGTTGTTGTTCCATACAGATATCCTAACCTTCCTACACCTTTTAATTTCTGCATTATTTATTACTAGTCCAGTTCTATCAAGTTTGATTTTTTGCGTATGTAACATATCTGACATGCATCATTCATCCACAGCTTATAGTATAAACATTCAGAAAGGTGGCTGGAAATATTCCATTACATCGCTAGCCTATGCTTATACTTTCTAGATTAGTCTCCATCATTCCGTAAATATCCTCAACCAGCTGAAAATCCTATCTAACGATCGTCACATCAAAGAAAGGAACAGCATTCAACGCATACAGGTAATGTAAAGTTTTCAAGTCATGTCTGTAGAGCAGTCTTCTGAAATAGAGTCAGGTCATTCAGCAACAAGTATTCTTTTTCGTTGCACTACAGATTTCTGTCTCAGGGTTGGTTGGTTTGGTTGTGTAAAGAGTGTGACCTTCAGCTGCAGCATCTCCTGCAGACAGGGCACTTGTAAGGTTTCTCTTCCATCTCTGATGTCTAATAAAGTCTTGAATGTAACCTGACTTTGTAAGACTTACCCCACCTTCATTAAACCCAATGCAACCAGCCGATAGCCTCGGCATTTCTCCGGGAAGGACGGACAGACACACACACAAACACATAAGCCTGCTTGCTACCCACAGTGTGCATTTACTATGTGTACAGTAGTGGTTCTTTTGCTGCATTATTTTTAAAGGCTTCCTGGCTTTATAAAGATTTAAACTCAGTCTTGTCCCTTTAACATTTTTAACTGCCAATCTGGAATAGCATCTGGAATTACTGTGCATTTAATCCTTGAGGGTATATTCTCTCTACGATGCATATGACTAAAATGTGTGCATTGAGGGACAAATGTCCAGTAGCTTTAGGTGACTACACTTTTGCAAACTTTTCTTAAAGATTTGATTTTTAAAAAACCAACCATAAAACAATAGAGAATACTATCTTAAGAGAATGTTAAGTCAAGATAACCATATTGAAATACGCACTTCTTTCATTTAACCAAGTAATCTTTACAGATACAGCAATCCACCTTGAAAATGCCATTGCAAGTTTTCATTATTGTTCCATTATTTCATTATAATTTCATTATTGATAACAGTATTAGAGTTTTGTACTTCTTAAATGAAGATTTTTGCAAATGATCTTGTGAGAGAATACTGCCATTAGTATACCATAGTTTTACAGACATGTGAAAACCAGGATTAAAAAAAATTACACAAATTTCTTATTAAATGCAACAACAGAGTTGTCACCAATGGGGTAGAAGGAAGGAAGCTACCAAGAATGGCAGAAGAATAATGGAAGACGATAAACATGTACTCGAAATCTTTTGATAGGAAGGAACAAGTGATGGAGTTAGATAAGACGAGGCGCCACGCTGGTTGTATCTCTAAGCAACCGGCAATCAAACAGCCAGATAAGCATCTTCATAAAGCGCAACAGACTCAAATGCATGGGTCATAATTGAAGAATCACTTCCTGGTTCAGCTTAAGCAGTAAAAATTTATGATCTACTTAAAAATCCTTCAAACCTAAAAACATATTTTCCAACAAATTTGTTTTCCATAAAGAATGTAAGCCATTTAGGGCATGCCTTGGTAATAGCAGGAAATGACAATACTTACAGTAGTGGACTATATAACACAAAAACCGCAATGTTGTACATGAACAGCATTTTAAATAAAACTTTTAGATTCACAGCTGAGCTTGATGTAATTTTCTGCACATCTCAAAGGTGGGAAGAGAAACAAGCAAGCATAAAATACTCTTCCCTTTGCTGGGCTGTTACAAGAATAGCACGAGATCTCAAAAAACTGTGCTTTTTTTCCCTGCGTCTCGTTTACTCTGTAGCAGAATTCATACACCTATACCATCACACATAATCTGGCATATCTACCTTAAATTTGGGCCAATAACTTCTGCATGGGAAAGGATGGGGATTAGGCAATACGAAAACCGCAAATAGATGGTAAAGTCCCTGAATCAAAAATCAATTCAAATCCAAACTCTCTAGCAGTGAAGTTAAATAAAATACTGCTATCAGCATGTCCCTAACAAAACCCATGTATTGTTTATAAGAAACTTATGAGGTGTTGTAACAAAACTGAGTCACTGTTGTACAGTAAATATATTTTCAGTGTCATAACAATGTATACAATTGACTTTGGCAATTTTCACGTGGACACATATGTTAAAGGCATTACCAATAGAGCTTCAGCACATTCACTTGAGCCATTTCATATTAAGGCCCCATCCACACTTCAGGAAAGGGTGCTTAGCATAGAAGAAGTACAGTCCTATGTGGTTCATTGTTTCTATTGTAGATGGAATAACAGAGTTTTAGAATGCATTATGATTACAGAACGGTTATATTTCAGAATTATTACACATCCCTGCTATATGTAATGCCAATGCCCTGTTCATACACAGGAAAAAAAAACACCACCCTGATAACCCAGATATCTCTACCTGCATCAGCTGGTGTAGTCACATTGATAGCGAAGAACAGCTACGCCATTAATCACTCCGAATCCGAAGTGTCAGATACACAGACAGAAGCACTCCTATGACTCAAGCTTGTAACCTTTTAGGGGTAATAGGCATAGATGAACTAGTCCAAAAAAAAAAAATCCTAACTGATGCATTTATGTTTTCTTCTGTATCAATTATTTTCAAAATTACTTTGTCATGTAGTAAAACAAATAAAATTTACTTTAAGTAACCAGCATCAGATGGTTGTCTAAGCTCAATGTGAAATAATTTAACAAGCTTTAAATATTTAAAAATGAAATTTATAATTACAATCCTCAATATCCAAAGTAAATGTAGTTATTATTGAACTCTGTTATAAACACATCAAAGAAACATCCTGTAATATCCAAATAAATTAATTTGGCAAACAATGCAGTCTCTTGGACTCAGAATTTGTACCAAAAGCAAACAGAGTCTGGAACAGGAGCTTTTATTTTAACTCTCTTTAAAACAACCTTCAGAAACGAGTTTCTGTATGTGTTACAGTCTCTTTTTACAGTTTAACCTCAATCCAATCAGCAGTCTCCAGGGATTTTCAAATCGCTAAAGATTAAAATCCTCTCTGACTTGACTGTTTGACTAATGCTGTGTGTTTAATAATTCTACTTGTGAGAGATTTTATTTGACAAAATCCTGCTGTGTGGACCCTTCAGATGCTATACAGCTGTACTAGAATATAAAGCTCTGCTGTCCTTGTTTCTTTATACAGACTATACCCCACCACTGAGAAAAAGAGAAGAAAACTTTATAGTTCATATATTACTATGTTGATATTAGCATAACCACTGTAGTACAAAATTTACACACTCTTTTAGAGTGGAGTAGTGAAAATGTGCCTATTACACAAACATTAGATAAACTATCCTGTTGTCTTGACTGTTCACAGAAATCAATTACATTTATGATTACATTTCAATGAAAGCTATTTTATAAATGAGATGGAACTGTAATATTCTATGCTTTAGGCTTTCATTAATAAAAGCATTTCAGTGTTAGTATTTGCAAATGTTCTGCTTTTTAGGTTAGACAGTTTTTAGCATTCTATAGCTCATGTTAAACTTAATGTAAATATTGCATTCGTATCTTACCACAATGCCATGACTTCAGATTTAAGTGGTAAGAGGAAAAAAGTAATCATTATGGTAGCTTTCCATAAGCAATTGTATAAGACAAAACTTACCCTGTTATGCAGTTGAAAATCATGATATCCTTTTAATTATACAGCAATGGTTAGTAAACATGTTACCAGACAAAAAAAAGATTGATGAATGCCATGATTATCAAAGAAAACATGAAGTCAACATGTTTCTACCTGAGGTAGCATCAATCACTGTTGAAACTCCTCTGCGATCAGAAACTGGACGTGATGACCCCGGCATGCTAACAGGTTCTGAACGAACTGGTTGAATCCTAAATAATAAGTTACAGTTACCACCTGTGTCAAAATCATTGCTCATGAGGGCTGTAATTAAATCACAAACCTGAATCAGCTGAACCAATTAAGCAACTATTTCTTTTTAAATCAGCCAACTGTTGAAAACTTCTGTTTTCCTTTGCTTTGCGGAGCCAAGATCTGGATAATCCGTCCAGAGACAGACTGAGACTCTACACAAAGTGAGTATCCCCAAACTGTCTCAGACCTGAGCTCTTCGAAAGCTTCAAAGGAAAATGCTCACCTTACCCAAACTGGTTAAAAAGCCTCTATCACCTTCCTGAACAGCAGCGTTTTCTTTGTCAGTTTAGGAGAAAAGACACAGTTGTAATTGTCTATTCTTTTCGTAACATATATCTATATTAATTTTTTAAAAATTTCTGCTTTCTTTCTGCATGTGTATACATACAATTAAAAAAAAAGAATATACTGGACGTATAAGTGGACATATAATTACATGGTAATTACATGCAGGGAGAAATCACACGTTTTAAAACCATGTATGTTCAGTCCAAGGACAATCTGCCCAGTTTTAAGGGGATTAGTCATATTATCCATCTCTCTTGTTTTACTCATAAGAGTTTCAGACAGAGTCCCAAAGAATCCAAGTCCATACAACAGAGCTTTGGACTTCAAATCACATGCGGAGTCAGAAGCATGGAAACTTGTTAAATCTTGAGAGTTACCGGACAGGACACAGAAACATTAGCTGCATAAAGCACTTCTACAAAATCACTAGCTATCAGTAAATATAAACCCACGTTTACTTTCGCTCTCCTTCCTTCCCTTTCCTAAGCCCACCCTCTGCCTCCACTTCCAAACCAGCCAATGTCCAAAAACAGATGAATTAAAGGCATGAAAAAGAATTACAAGAAAAGAAGCAGGGGGGGGTGGGGGGTGTCGAGAAGAGGGAGGGAAAAAACATTCCAGAAGTTCACTTACTGTTCCAACACACTGACCGCTTCACACTCAGCATCTAAATCTATGGCATAAAGCTCCCACTCATGTCTGAGAATATGAATTTATTTAGCAATGCAGAAATTGTGAAAGCCAAGACAACTCTGAGCAAGGCCACCAGACTTTGTACTGATTTTCACTGTCATTTACCCAAGAAGGGGCAGCAGAAAGGAATCCAAGCTGCTTGGCCTGGATGAAATTTTATTGTTGCCGAGCCACAGGCTCTTCTAAGACTTTCATCTGGACAAGCTCGATGAAAACTATTACACATTCTACACAGATGGCCTCATTTAAGCATGAGGCAAGTTATTCACACAACAAATGTGAAACAGCTTGGAAATTGATTTCATTTTTACCTGAGACTGTTGAGATCAAGATCATCTGTATCAAAGTCCAGAAGGGGCTGTGGGGTATCACTCGGACCATGCGACTGCAGCACTGAAGAGCTGGATGAAATGACGGTAGTTTGGCCCGAGGGATGGATTGTTTTGAACTGGAACTGTGGGCCCATCCATAGGCGTCGATGAGGCCCGGTGTGAGTCACTATTTCGACCTGTGGGAAGGGAATATGGGGAAATGCTTAACACAAAACTGCAACTTAATGTAACGAATGGTTACTTCAATACACTGAACCCCCAGAATTCTGCTGTTTTCAAGCAAAAAGTGTGTTTTGTGCCATCAGTTTGGAGGAATGCTCAACAATGGAAAATTCAGAACATCTTTGCTACAGAAAGGATGCTCCGGCCAAAGCCAAGAGCTTCTTGCAGAGCCTTGAAAGCCTGTGAACCACCAGCCCGAGGACATCGCACCCCAGTTCTTAAACTGTTCTGAAGACTGACATTTCATCCTGGCTATCTCTTCCCCTGATCCCTCCCCCTTGCCATTAACGATACATGTGCTACAACCCAAATGCTAAAAAGCTATCCTTGTGGGGTAACAAACAGGAGAACCCATTTCTGTCTCCATCTGCACAGATTAGGCAGAGGAACTGAAACTCTGCCTCCCCAGATAACCCCAATCCTGACCAGGCCAAGGGACGCACTTTTAAAAAGCAAGCTGTTACAGCTTTGTTACGGCTGCTTTCTAAAAGTTCACACGTTAAACAGCTCTGCTTCACATGTATGTAGTGCGAACTGTACTTCAAATCAAAGCTTGTCATTACTGTTGGCATATCTGAGCATACCGCTGGCAGAGACCATCTTGCTGGAAAGCAAGAAGATCTGTAACAGAGAGCAACGTGAAGTGCGCTGAGAGACACTGAACAGCCCAGGTCACGCTCACTGCTGTGCAGATGCAATATCAACGTTTATGTGCGACACACGGAGTTTAGAAGGGCAGCTACACACACAGGTATATATTCATTTAACCGAAATTCCCACCATTAAAACAGAGGTAAGGGTGTTTGCTTGCAATGAACAACTGCACATACTATACACTAAGTGTATATGAGACATGTATCCATATGTATGTTTATGTGTAGATATACACAGAGACACAGAAGCTTCACAGTTCTGTGCCTACTTCCAAAAGGCACAGAGAATACAAGTGGTGCGTCTAACAAACAATAATTTCAAATATTCAGATTTTCCTCTAGGTATTGGCTCCCACTGAGAGTCTACATATGAACTTTTGAAAAATAAGTTACTGAAATAATGAAGCATCCAAAATATTTTAAAAATGTCTTTTCACACTGATAACTATAAACCTGATGAGTATCAATTCTGGCAAACTCTTAACTAAGCCAACTATAGCAATGCAAATAACCACGGAAATTTAAGATGGTAACATTGTGGGAAACGTATTTGATCAGGAAAATTGGGCCTTCTAAATAAAAGGGTAAACAAAGCACAAGTCTTCTGTAATACAATTTTAAAAATAAAAAAGAGCCGTTAAAGATCAGAGAAGGGAAATGGGAAGTAAAAACATTAAGCTCTGGTAAACTCATACTTTTAAGATGACAAAACCAGATTATTAAATTCCTATCAATTTCTGCTAAAACAATGAGGAGCTTCACAGCAAAAATGCCATTTAGTGAGGAAATTAATGAAAACATACTTTCGTATATATATGACATAGATGTGTAGTAGTAGTGATTTTTCACTGTAAGAAGCAATTTGAAACACTGTTCTAAGTTCTCTGCTAACGTAAGATGATATGCACAGCCTGTTTAGCACTATTTCCATCTTTGCATTTATCTTAGTGTAACTCAGATTGACTGTAGACGTTTCTGAGGCAAGTAGCTTTTATGTTGCAGTGTAAATTAGGCCACAGATAAAGTAATCTGTATATTTTAAGCTTGAAACCATCAGTGTCACAGAGCCAAGAGGTAAACAGATGCCTTTGCAATTTTACTGAGGCTATGGCCAGATGTTCCTATTCACTCTCCTGTTGTGTGCAGGACAAACATATTGTATCTACTTCACACTGACAGCACACATTACCCACTGTTCTAATTGAAAAGTTGAAGTGAAGGGCAGCGTTTTTTCACTGCATGCTGTTACTGCTGATAACAACACTTTAATTTTGAAAAACATACTGGCACTTTAGGCTTAATCTAAAGTGGCTTGCTTAGAGAATGCGAGCATCTTCATGCTCAAAAGAGCTACCAGCACTCTTTTTGCTTAGCAAAAATTAAACGCTCCAGAAGCATTAATTGAATTATGTGTGTTCTGTGACATCACTTGGGAATTTTTTTTTCCTTATAAATATATTTACTGTTCTAGAGTAATATATGTGATGAAGTTCAAGCAGTCTTAAGTTCCTTTGACATCTTACATCTTCCAAGAATTGGTAATAAAACAACATCCATAATGTAGGTTTACCTTACTCTCTTTTTCCTGAGGTTGCCCACTATACCAGAAAGTCACCAGAACAGTAAAATAAGCTAAACTAGGCAAACAGCACTGGAGAGGAGAGGTGGAAAACTACAGGTGAAATCTTGGCCCCAGTGAGCTCAGTGATAAAATTCCTGTTGACTACGCTGGTCGAGTAGTTTCACCATCTTTATGCTCTGACAAATTAGACATGAGCATAAGCAAATAAGATAGATCAACGTGCAGCCACATCTGAAAACTTAGGCCACGTAAGTGGATTCACATGAATAGATTCCCCAATGAATGCTGCTCCCGGCCCGGTACATGTGGAAACCCAATTTCCCATTTTAGGAAAATACTCTGTGCAATTTATTCACCAGTGGGAGAAGCCAATCACATCCATGAATACTTCATATTTATGCCATACACCCAGCAACACATTTAATGCATCACTCCCGTAACAACATTGTTCTTAAACCAAAAGAAACCCACCTAATTTGTCAGGATGAATTCCGTATATCGGCTACCCTGTAATAACTTCGGTAAATCCAGAGCATTTGTATTATTCATCTATTTATTTAACTCTAACCTTTTATTTCTAACAGAAACTAATTCTCAGTGTAATATTAATGACCTACATTCTTAACCTGAAGTTATGTTTTAAGTCAAATAGTCAAGTATGTATTGAGTTCTTAAACAGAAGTTTCATTGACTGAAACAAAGCAAGAATGGATAAAACTACAAAGATTTAACTTCCTATAAAAATATTCCACCATGATCATTTTAAAGCACTGTAGTATTTGTATCTAGCCATAACTCAAAGGAATTATCAGTAGGAAATGCAGTAGCTGATAACCAGAAAAAGAAGGAAGTAAACCAGTTAATCTACCATTTTTATGTTAAAATGCAGTAAGTATAGCACAGGTCACAACTGAGAAGGCATCGTCGTCTTGCCAAGCCAACTTCCTTTATCCGTGTCTGAAAAGGATCATGTCAGGAGAAAAAGGTAGAGGGGTAACTTTCTGTTGACAACTGAAACTTCCTATACTTCATGCTGAACTTCCCAAGGATGTGACGAGGCAGTAATGATGGGCACTTTATATGGTTTTTAATATAGCCTGCATAGTTTGTTTGAAACAGAAAGACCATCAAATTCATACCATATTAAGTCAGGAGTGAAGTCAGTTTTACACACAGCAACACCCATGGCCTGCTGGAAGCTTACTTTCAATTTTGAGGAAAGTTGTGAATTTTACTTCCAGTGGATACTATTAGTGTTTCACTCCTGAACTAGAAGGCCCCCAGAAAGCATACCTGTGACAGCCACTCTTCATCCTCTTGCCCACTGTGGTCGGATGCTAAGCTGTCGTAGGACTCATGCCGAGTGATCGGTCCAGGGCTCCCTGGTGGAACCACTGAAAAAAACCAGAAAACTGAAAAATCAGACTTACTGTTAAATGCTTTAAAAAAAACTTTTTCAGTAAGTTATTGGTACACCAATGTATGTATTTTCCTAAATCTGTGACAATATGTTTGAGCACAGAAAGAGCTCAAATATTGACATCAAAAGTGATGAAAAGATTTCTGTTCTTTGACTTGAATGTATACATACAGCCACTCTGATAGCCCAATTGGCTCTTCTTTTAACCTTAAGTACTTAAGGAACACACAGAACAGCCCAATACAGATGACAACCATCTGTCCTGAGGAGTTTGACACAGAAATGCCACTGTCGATGACATAAGCCTTTTCTACAAACTTTTCAGAACTGGAACTGTGCTAAAGCACACTGACAAAAGCTATCCTGAGGCACTGGTATGTGTACTGACTTTGAACAGAGAGTACTTCCAAGACTTCATGAACTGTCCAGACACAACCTCCAAGAAGCCCATAACCTCCAAAATCCCGGACTGGACGTTGCTTCCTGCCACTACCACAGATCCAAGACTGGGTACATTTTTGGTTTGACTCAACATCAGATCTGTCCACAATGCTGATCTGCAAACCTTTTCTTGACAGCACAATGAAAATCTTACGTTACTATAACTGCTTAAATACCTAAGTCTCTACTGTTTTCAAAAGACTGGTACAAACAAATAACCTCAATTTACAGAAAAAGCCTAAGATAATTTTGTTCGTCTATTCGCTGCTGTCATTCGTCTTCATAGGGACTCACTACAACAGAAAAACGCAGCTCTGTAGACTGCATGATATCCAAAACCACTTTTAAAATGATTACCACATACAACTTTGGGGAAATTCACAATTTAGTATTCAAATGCTACCACACAAAAGAGAGAGAATCATGGACTCTTTATGGTAAAGATTAATATTTCATGATGCCTGGTCCTTGAGTTGTTTAAACACGTTAGCAAAGCTTAGTCTAGCTACTACTTTACTTTCTATGGCAGTAGCATTACGCTGCTCTAACTAGAACTTCACACTTGAGAAAGCCGAAAGAGTCTAGAAAAAGCCCAATGCAAGCAAGCGCCCCAGACAATAAGACAGGAGGTATTTTTCATTTTCCTGTACCTGCTTACCATCAGGGGCCTGTTGGAGGCCTGGATTCAATACCAAGAAACTATATCCACTTTGAGAGGACACCACAAAAGCAAATTAAAAGAAGCAAATGCAACACTGGTATTTTTGCTTTAGTAAAACAAGAGAGTTTTATGCTATAGCATTAAGATACCGAAAAATCCTAACATTAGAACCAGCATTTTTACATTCGCATAATCTAGCAATGCCTCAAAGTTTTTTCAAATTGATTTTTAAAAACTATTATTATTACAGGGTTGACCTTTATGTGACAAGTTTCCATCCACTACAAATTTTTACAGCCATGTTATAAACCCCTAATAATAGGAGTTTATAATGGCAAAGCAGACACAATTGTAACCATAAATACAGAATGGCGCCTCTATAATATATACAGCACAGGGTTTTCATAAATCCATATGCTATATGAAATAAAGGGATTTTCATCCTGTTTGTATAAGTCGGTATCTGAACTCAACCTCAGCTACGGAGCCATTTCTAACACCTCTGTATTGCAGAGCGTCCTTATTCTGAAACCTGCAATATACCAAATTCAGCTGAGGGCCTAACTTACTAAAGAATTATTCAAAGTGCTATATACATTAGGACATATTCTTACAAAGTGTCAAGTTTTTCCCATGAGATACTATGCATCTGCCATATTCATTGAAATCAATTCAATTTGTGCCTGCACGTACGTGTACATACACACCTTGGCAACCACGGACGTTATTACAGCAGTGCATGTTCATCAGGTTTCAAGATAATATAGAAACTACATTCATCTGCTTCATTACGACCGTGACAGATCTAATTCAATGACTTACGGATGTGTCTGTCTAGCCCATATCAAACTCTTATTAAGAAAATACACATACCTTCCTGGATTACAAACAGCTGAGGATTCACGGTAAATATCTGAATATGAAAGCATAATGCCCACGCTTCTTCCTTAGCAGTGAAGTTCATATTTGAAACGGACGAAACAAAAACATTATTTTGACACATTTTGCTGCTGCCCTAATCTTGCCCATATCTCCTGACTCCCCTACAATAAATTCTACTGACTGCAGCAATGGCTGTTTCTGAGGGCACAGCTGATCAACTGCAGGCTTTCCTGTTATTGAACTCTGCTAACAAACTGTTCATGACTCTAGCAGATGTTTCTGCTTCCAAACCAACAGGAACTTTATGGACTGTTCTGAATTTTTTTTTTGCTCTTTCTATCCCAGGGGCAACTACTAGAGCTGTCAAGACTAGGGAAGCTGCTGTTCAGTGACTAGCTGCAAAAATGCTAGCCCAGGGAACAGCATCCACCCTGCTTGGTCACTGTATTTCTCCCTCGTGTAATACTCTTACATTTCACTGGAGATTCAAATTTAAGAATAGTTTTGGTCCTATGCTGTACATCTTTTCCTGAGGAATCACAGCCTTGCATAGGTCTTGCAATAACACACGTTTCAGTGCAGCTTCAGAGTGCAGCATTAACTCTTTCTATCAAAAAAGTGACGACATGCTGAATTCCACGAAAAAGCTCTGCCTCAGAGTTCACCAGCAGGGCAACAGTGATAAAGCCTTAGCTGAGGTCAAATCTCAGTAATTTATTTTGCTATTTAATAAAATAGCATTTATGTACCACACCTATCACAAAAGCAGGCACTTAAGGAGAGTCTGGTTTTGATAGCAGGATCCCGTAATGACGGTCCCAGCCTTACCACAGGCAAAGCAAGCTCTACTCCCACTGCCCTTCGTGGGAGCACGCAGTGTTCTGTGAGATATGACCTTCGAAGACAAGTGATCCTTGCTGGAGATTTGCCATCGCTGTACTGCTTATTACAGATATACATATGGCCATTTTTTTTCAAGTTAAAAATGGCCTTGAAATTACAGGAACAAATACGTTCTGAAAAATGTACACCCAATTCTTTCTTTATTTCTGGGTCACACACCTCTTGCATTGGTATCAAGTTCCAAGACGAGATTAATTTAAGTCTGGAGGGACATTTCCAGGAATTTGAGCTCAAAAGCGATCTTTTATCTTCCAGCTTAATTCTTTGAAAATCTGAATTTACACTGGAAATTATGGCAGCCTCTTGCACATCAGTGAAGCTATTCCTGTGCTATAACACAAGAGTTTTTTTCAATTTCCAAAGAATTTCACTATAATGTAGGATAACAAATAATAAAATTCAAATTCTTCGAAAGCTTTGCAGCAAGTAGTGTTTTTTTTTACACTCCTGTAATTTCTCCTTCATTGGGAAAAAGTCACATATGGCTCACACATAGGCAAGGAGTGAGCAAGCCCTTGTTGCACAGAGATCTTTTACTGGTAATTGCAGGTGTTTTGTACCTTCCTAAAATAATAAATGCAGTGTTTTGTGTCTGAGCTATGCCAATTTCTAACTTTTTGCTATTGTTACACCAACATCTGGAACAAGCATATATCAACTATCAGAATACAACTGAGTTTGTTTTATCTAGAAATACACAAACATGCAGAAGTTTGTACTATTACCCACAGAGTGAAAAAATACAAAGAAAATCAGTGTTTATTAGAAAATCTAAGGTGAGAATTAGAACATACAATTTCTGTTTATGTAGTATAACAGGATATGAGTTTCTAAAGTCCACTTACAAATGCAAAAAACTCCATAAGCAACCATTCAAAGTCACTTTTTAAAAACTGGAGTGCTACTTACAGCAAAAAAAATCAGAGCTTTGCTATAAATATTCAGCAAGGGGCAAAAAACATCTTTGAGCTGTTCAAAAATAATGGTTAACACCTTTAATCTCTGTCCTCCTCCAAGTGAAAAGTGATCCGCAACAACTCTAAATCTGGAATATATTCCTGGCCCTCCATCCTCATCAGTGTTACTGAAGCACCCCACATTTAACTAAGGAAAAAGAGAATCTCAGTGAAAACTGTTGTTGTCTACTTTCATGACTTGAAAACTGTCATCTCATTTTCTGCCCTCAAAATCAAAGGTGCAGGTGCTTACCCCTGATCTAAGGTAAATTTTTACAGACTCCCTTCTCTGCAGTTACAGGATTAATCTTACCACTATATTGAAGAAAGATTATTAAAGGCAAGGGTCTGAAAAAAAACACATTACAAATTTAGTCATTTGTGTGATAATTATTAGGGTCCAGGAAAACTGCAGAGAAGTGACTGTGGAGACAAAAGCTTCAACACAAGCCAAAACGAAGGCTGAAATACAGCTGAGCTGATATTCCTCTGGAACTCCAGGACCTGAGTCACACAGTTCAATGATTAAGTATGGAAAAAAACCGACTGTGCTGAAACTTTGCCATGCTATTTAGTGACAAATAAAGAAAACAAACAATTTATATTAACCTCAAAAAATTTGCATAGGCAACTTGCACATGAGTAAGACCTAGACAAATACACATGCTTGATGAATACTGGAATTAACAAGCAGTGGTTTTGTTCATAGATGGGCTAATTATACAATAAATACCTAGACCTAAGACAAATCTTTATTCATTCAAAGATTATAAATTGTAATCTTTCAGCAGCATAGAAGTGTTGGAACAAAGAAACACTACAGCTCAATTGTAGTGTGCGCACTTATGGTTTTAATTTGTGAACAATAAATCATTAGTTTTACTTAGGTTTGTGTACTTCTTGAACCAAAAGGTTTTAATTTTCTCATTTATATAAATAAGCTTTACACAATTCAATTTAATTGAGAGTTATATATGAAATTCCCAATGTGCTCTTCTCTAAGGGATGTATGTTTGTCCAAATTAAAAGCAAAGGCATTTGCAGACTATAAAGACTATTTGTTCTGTGCTGCCTGCTGTACACATGCCTGCAGACACCCGGAGTGCTTTCCTGTATGTCAACGAAATACACAAAATTTATAATTTGAAATAGGATTCTAAAATCTAGTAGAAGCAGAAACAAGGTACTCTTAACTAATTCATTAAGTCTGAAGTCTATCTTGTGTCCACGTGCAGTCTCTAGTGATGTCCATGGCAAACAGGTATGCAGAATAAAAATTACATATCCCTTGGTTTCATACAAAGCACACACTAACATCTGATTTTGATGCTTTTTCTGTGGTTCCTAAATTATATCTAAAATGATCATAGCTGGTTTAGAGACCTGAGGTAATCACATGCTTGTCAATAAGTTTCAGGAGTACTTCTCTTAAAATTAAGCTCCACAATTCAAATGATTTACTCCACAGTACTTCTGGAACTACTGGCGCATTAGTTACATCGCGTTAACTACGACAAGTAGAATGTGCCAGTTCTGGTTTAGGTCTACATGCAGCCACTTTAAATTCAACAGGTTCACCTTTTTTCCATCTTATAGATGTCATCTCACTTCCGTCAGAGGTTGGTTTCGGTATCCCACAGTCAGACTTGCCATGCAGCTCAAGTCCAACAACTGCTTAGCGAGTTTTACTGCATGCATGTTCCTAAATCGTCTCTTACAGCGCACAGCTCTGTGCCTGCTGGCTCTGCCTCTGCTCAAGTTTGACAATAAAGCGAAGACCAGATTTTCATTTTAGACAGAATGCTTATAGCCATGTTTAAAATAAACTGTTTGTAGTTTGGTGATATGCTCTATGTATTTTCATTTGTGGCTATGTGTTACTGAACAAAGTTCTGGTTTTAATGCATTTTTCAGCTTGTAAACTTCTGCAGGAGCATGCCATGCAAATTAAAATATCCTCTTTTACCCCAAACTTCTCCCCACTCATTTTTTTTCCCGTTAGGACTCTGAGATTCTTGTATGCATAAAACATCATAAAAATAAGCTAAAAAAAACCCTTTAAACCAGGAGCTTGGCCAGTCTAACACTTATTTCACACCACCAATTGACTTACAGATTTATTAATTCATTATTTGTATATTGCCCATAGTTTATTAGGTGATTTACAGACCATCCATTCTCTGTATCAGCACTTTAATCTTAAAGGAATAGGTAGGTCTGTAATCAGGATATGAATTCTTCTTAGATTTTCCCAGCTTTCATGAGTGCTTTACTTGCTCCTTATTTTACACTGCTCATAGTCAACGGCCTGGCATTTTTTTTTTCCCTAAAAGGTGCTGATGAGGTGCTCAGGCTTCACCATTACACCTGGTTGCACTGCAAGACTGGTACACGCTTTTCACCGTGCTTAACTCCAGCTTCCATTTCTAACGTTCCCATAGGAAACCAGTCAAGTACAGTGAACTTTTAAAGCCGGGCAGAGCTAGAACCTGATATTACTCACAGTACGGAGCATCTTAAGGCTGTTCAACACTTCAAATGCCCAGACTGTGAGCAGACTGTCGGTTCTGTACCAAAGGGTAACATATATGTTCTTTCCCAAGTTAAAGAATAATTGCAACTGCACGAACCTATGGCAAAATCCATCTGATGGCCATCTTTAAAGAATTATGGAAGAGGTAACTATTTCTATAATTCACTGACTTCAAAAGTATGTTTGACATTATTGTCGGGAAAATTATGTTAACCATGGATTACTGTTACAATCAAAGTATGTAGTGAGAAGTCAAGAGGCTTAGTAGTAAATTTTCAAAGCGGTGCGTAGGGATTTACCCGTTTGACTCCCATTAACGTCAATAGGAGTCGCGCGGCTAAATCCCTGTACACTGCTTTGAAAACTGACCCCTTCGTGTTGATGGACCCCTCTCTAAGAAGTTCCAGATGACCATGTAAGAATAGTAAAGAACTATTTCAGCATGTGCCCTTGTTCATTATTGTTGTTTGTACACATCTGAAAGTATTTTAATTCCTATACGCAGTGCTGTTTCCAGCATTTAGTTTATAAAATATGGATTAAGACGGGCAAGTACTCAGTCATCTGGTGAAGCCATGCACATGCCGAGGTGTATATATGCATCAAAAAACGAGCATCCAATGCACCTTGTGGAGTTAATTTTTATCCACCTCAACTATATTATTTCACAAACACCAATTACGGCTGAAGAATGTATCACGATTTACTCCACTGCTCATATGCTCTTTCATGAAATGACATCTGCCCTGCTCCTGTTTACCCCAATCAGTCCTATGTTCACTCAGAAATTAAATTTGCTTCCCTCCACCACTCAATCCTGTTTCCTGTAGGGAGCAGGAAGCGCAGGTTACAGTTTTAGGGAAACATAGTTTTCCCTTCAAAAAATACCATGAACTACAATTTCATTAGAAACATCTTTTCTGGAACGAGAAGGTGATCCAGATTAGCTGGCAATCTGTTACGCCTCCAACTGTAAGAAGCAAACCTGAAAATTCCATTTTCACTGTTTGTGACTACTGCCAGAAAGCCCGAATACATGTAACAATTCTCTAAGAGAAGTGCACGCTTGGAATCAGTTTCACTGGAAATTTTTTTACTGTAGCCATAAAATATATACATAAATATATATATATATTTATA
>NW_009609933.1:0-21112 GCF_000690535.1 Cariama cristata
TCCTCTCCCCTCCCGTCCCCTGTCCCAAGCAGTGGCCCCCTGGCCCTGGAGTTCTGTGCTCCGGCTTGCTTTTGTTCTCCTTGCGTACCCTTCTGACTGGCGAGCACCTCAGATGTGAGGTCAGGAGGCAATTCATCTTTTCTGGTTGGGATGGCCCGTTACTGATGTCCGCGCTGAGTCTGAGCAGCCAGGCACCCCCACGGGCCACTGCTTTTGAACTCTATCCAGCCCAGATGACATGGGGCCCGATAAATCACCCACAGTATTGGCAGCCACATCAAAAGCTCCTGCTTGATGCATTTAATACAGGCATGCAGAAAATAACCTATTTAGCTGAGAAAGGTCTGTCTTTTTTTGCCTTGTGGAGAGCTATAACATCTTTCTCTTTCACCTGGGTAGTTATTAGAGGTGGGCATGAAGAGAGGGATCATCTGTCACTGGTGTTTAGAGGAAACGCTTTTTTAAAACTCTGCGTGCCTGGGGAAAATCTGCTATCCTCGTTACTGGAGCACGTCCTCAAACAGGGTGATTACATGTTTGATCTACAATGACACATATAATCAGTAGTTCCTGTGCTTTCAGTGAGATCTTTCATCTCCTTTCAGACCACCTCGCAAGCAGAGATGTTAACCTGCAAATCTACTCAAGCGGCAGATGAACTGAAACACAGATACTCCTGTTAAAGTAGTATTGCAGGTGTACACTGGGTGTTTTCAATGCTCGTCTTAAACATTGCCTAGAGTGTTTTTTAACAGTTTGAATTTCAAAAGCAGTATTGAAATCAGATTTTTGAAGGTCTCTGTGCTGCTTTCTGTAGGTATATTGTGAGGATGCTTAATCTGGCATGTCATTGTTTCTTGATGGCCACTATACATTATGAATTTACATACATAGGATAAGGCCCCAAGTTTTCTGGTTATTTGTGTTATTAAAGGCACGAGGATGATAGAGTTGTTTTAATTTGAAAGCTGGGGAGGGAATTTTTACAAGGGCAGGCAGTGATAGGACAAGGGGCAATGGCTTTAAACTGGAAGAGGGAAGGTTTAGATGGGATACGAGGAAGAAATTCTTCCCGGTGAGGGTGGTGAGGCAGTGGCAGAGGTTGCCCAGAGAAGCTGTGGCTGCCCCATCCCTGGGAGTGTCCAAGGCCAGGTTGGATGGGGCTGTGAGCAACCTGGTCTGATGGGAGGTGTCCCTGCCCAGGGCAGGGGAGTGGAACTGGGTGGGCTTTGAGGTCCCTTCCATCCCAAACCGTTCTGTGGTTCTATGAATTTAATTTAAATTTGAAGAAGCAGCTGTAATGTCTTGTTTACTTGCTCTGGAAAGGAATATTTTAGAGGGGAAGACAGAGTGACTTTTTTGTTGTTAAAACTCTGTTCTCTCCTAGTGCGCACATCTCCTGAGTCTCTTGGCTCACAGAGGCCAATGCACTTTGGAGAATTTCATGTGTCATGATGGGAACTGAGCATACTGGGCATGATGTGAATTCCAACCCATGAGTGTTCCAAGATAAGCCTTTCCCTAAAGTCCTTTGCCTGCCTGGATTCCTACTCCAAACTTCTGCCAAAAGCAGCTGGGGTATTTTCATTGTCTTCTGCATACTTTGGGGTACATTTGTATACTTTGGGTTGGAACTGAAAGTTGTAAACGTAGACTACCAAGTATGATAGTTCAGAAATTACTACCTACAAGTGTGGTCATTGTGAACTGAGAGTACTTCACCTCCAGGAGGCATGCAGCTCCTGCAGACAGCAAGGAGTTAAAAATCAGGTTAAAAAAGCATGACTGTTTATTTCTTTTATTTATCATAGCGCTCTGGGTAAAGCTGTACTGCATCACACTGTAAGATTAACTAATAAAGTGATACGATTACAGTTCCTCTGATGCAAAAATGGCATGAAGATATATGTGAGTAAATAGATTATCTTTGATGATGTAATGTATCAGTGAGAATTGGAATAGCATAATTGTTTAATAGCTGATACCATCTTTAACCATTTGACAATTGCTAATTATAATCAGCCTGTGTCTTAGGTAAAAATAAGTGAGTCCAAAGGGCAGTATGTTGTTACTTACAAATCTATAATCCTACCTAACGTATAGATATAATACAGTGGTTAAAGGAAGATGTTCTGGCAGCTCATTAACAAGAATCTTAACACTTACCTACCAGCCAACTGAAAACAAACAAAAAGCTGATGCATGCCATGGATAATTTTTACTTGTGATGAAGTAAGAATTTGTCATCTCATGAAGATGGCCCTGCACAGTGACCTTTAATTCATCTTCTAAATAGTTGAAAAAATAAACAGACCCCCCCCCCCCCCCCCCCCCCCCCCCCCCCCCACACCCAACCCTAAATAGTTGAAAAAAAAAACCGACCCCCCCCCCCCTCCCCTCCACCCAAACAAGCAAAGAGATACCTCTGGGTAAAAGAAACAAAGCATGGTTGTTTATTTCCAAGTTACAAGTGAGAGTATGTTTCTGAATTATATTTTGTTTCATTTCCCAGTTATAATTAAATAAAAGTTTTGAAAGTGAAATGCTTTGAAGTCATCTATGCTAGCTTTTCAGGTCTCAGCTGCAGCCTTTCTTCTGCACAGCTGATAGGTTTTGCTTTCAATTTGTCAGCTTTTTTGAAAAGCCAGAGGGCTTCATTATTTTCAGGTGTTAGAAGGGTGAGTCACCCTGTGCCTAATGTTATGCACACAAACCTACAGGGACTATTTAAAGGTAAGCATAGGTTCAGACCCTTTGTTTGGCAAGGTATGGTGTTGTTCTGTTCAATTAAATAGTTTTGAGGCTTATGATTGAAGACCAGTAGTAGCAGGATATGACAAGTAAGACCTAGAGGTTTTCTGGGTTGAAATACAGGGAGGAGGGAAGAGAAGATGCCTGTTCTACAGGTAAGAAAGCCTGGATGCTGTACTAAGATATACTTCTTCAGGGTATTGGCAGTAAGAATGTTTTTTAGCTAATACACATTATTTTACTCGCTGATCTTGTATTTTACTTGCTGATATTGTATACTGAATGAAGTAATGTGGGTGTTGGTTTTCTGGAGAACTTGCATCAATAAGCTGATTAAGAAGGCAGGGGAGAATGCTCACTTGGTGTGCCTTTTTAAAACCTTCAGGTAGTTGAATAATTTCTATCTTGAATAGCATCTGAGAAGTCATTTGGGAGGAGAAGACAATGTGAAAGTGTGATACGGATTTAAAAAGTGAAAAGTGGAGAGTTTAAACTTGTCACTTCTTTTTCTCCATTTGTATGTTCAGCAGCATGCACTACAATAATTTTCAAGTATAAAATGCCTAATTAAAACTAATTTAAAATATTTTAAGTCTGATAGCAAAGTCACGAGGTTATAGCTAGATAATGATCTCTGTGTGTCTCTTCTGCTACTTTTCTCTTAATAATATTGTCCTGTGGCTTTGTTATGGTACGCAGTGACTGTTGTGTAGCTGTTGTCTTTCTGAAGCTCTTGTAGTAGCTGTCTCCTCTGACAAAACTAAATGAGAAATGTCTGACCCGCTTTGAACTCTGCTTCGAATGTGTTGTAGTTCAACATTTAAACAATGCTAAAGCTATGTTGTTGTTTATTAGATTTAACTTGTTTATTTTGTGTTCTGGTTTAAAATGGATCACCACAGGGAAAATCAAGGTCTTTTCCAAATACTGCTTTACAAACATCTCAGGATGAGCTTTTTGAAGTCTGTGTTGTTTACTTAAGTTCTAGCATTGAATAATATTATGCAGTTTCTTTTTTGGTGTCTTACAAAATAGTTGCCTGGATTGTGTTTAACCTAGTACTTGTACTGAAAAGTATACAAACCAAGCATAGCTCTGCAATTAAAAAAAAGATGTTTTAATTTTTAACTGTAATGGCGACATGTCTAAAGTCTGATAAAGCATATAAATAAGTTCAGTGTAACGCTGGGCCTCAATTAAAATATCTGATGTCTCAAGGAGAGGTGACCTTGATAATATGTGAGGTGGGATGTACAGGAGTATACCTGACCAAGCTTGCATTAACACTGATGAGATCATCTGTATAATTCCCAATAAACTCAGCAAAGGTGAAGGTTAAAAGCCTGTGCTTCTTGTATTGTGCTATTGCCTTGCTGATTATAAGGAAATGTGGGAATTTTGAATTAATTATATGATTAAAGGTATTTCTGAAACATTTTGAGCTTTATTTCAGTGGGGTGGCTCTGAGCTATGGATGTATTGGCAAGTGCATAGATCTAGGTTCCCTGGGCCCCGAAGTTCATAAGAACTTGTTTATCAATAGAGTGAATTCCACTACAAATCCATTAATCCAGAGTCTAATCTGATATATCCAAAGAAGTTCAGAGAATCACAGAATGGTTTGGTTGGAAGGGACCTCAAAGCCCACCCAGTTCCAACCCCCTGCCCTGGGCAGGGACACCTCCCACCAGACCAGGTCACTCACAGCCCCATCCAGCCTGGCCTTGAACACTCCCAGGGCTGGGGCAGCCACAGCTTCTCTGGGCAACCTCTGCCACTCCCTCACCACCCTCACCGGGAAGAATTTCTTCCTCATATCCCATCTAAATCTTCCCTCTTCCAGTTTAAAGCTATTGCCCCTTGTCCTGTCACTCCATGCTCTTGTCAAAAGTGTAAAGAGTATATTTATAGGCTTACATTTGTAATAGCATTTATTTACCTGGGGAATACTTTTTTTGGTGGCTGCCATTATGTTGTCTGAACCAGTGTGAAACGGGGTTTTGCCCCATTGGCGGGCTGTTAGCTTTAACCTTTCCAGTGTGAGCTGGCTCCATCAGTGCCGACTTCTGTGGATGTTTCTTGGGGTGAGGGGGAACAGAGGAGGAAACGCCATCGTTACACCAGCTCATCTGGAATAACTTGCTGGTCCTGAGCTTAACAAATGTGATTGGGCACCCTTCAGCAGTGCTAGATAGAACAAAAGATTTTCGTATTGGCATATATGTAAGGCAAGGATGGACTGGTGGAGGACAGAGCGTTTCCTTACTGGTTTCCTAAGTGACTGCTATTATGTTTCATTTGTTTTGGAAACATGCTGTATATTTCTGACTTAGCTGTATGTTTCTGTTGGTTTGTGTCAGAACCATAAGTCAGTTCGAATGACCTTTCCATTACTGAATGTAATATACTCTCCAAGGAAGAATGTTGCAAACTATTCCAAAACACGGTTTTGTTCCATAAAAACCTCTTATAGAATATCAGACTGCTGTGCTAAAAGTCAAGAAATGTGATTCTTTCATACAGATCAAAATACAATAACCCTAAATTTATTTACTCTATGCTTTACTCCCATTTCTTGTCTCCCCGTTGCTGTTGGCACAACCTGTTGCTGCAGGAGAGGCCTCTGGAGCTGGGTGGCGTTTCCAGGGGCAGGAGGTGCCGCAGGGCCCGTGGGGACACCTGGGGTGAGCAGGGATCCTCTGGTGAGCAGTCAGGCTCTGGGACTTGACCCAGCATAATCTGGTTTTATTTATTAGTTTTCTATTCAGGATGTGGAATAGAGAGAGCGTTTGGAAGCAACTCAACAGCCACTAAATGTTCTTTTCTGCTTATTCCTTGGCTTGCATTCAGAAATTAAATGGTGATTAAGAATCTAAAACTTTGACTGTTTCACTAAGCGTTTCATTGAATACAGTTCAAAAACAAAAGCATGACTTCCTTTTTTTGTTGCACTAGGAAAAAATAATGACTTTAAAGAGGCTGGCTATATTTAACGCTGTATATGAATTGGAACAGTCTAAATATATGTGACTTTTACTTCTGAATTATTTTTTTTTCAGTAATAGAAGTCTGTCATCCAATCAGTAGCTAAATTGTATTTACGAACCTGACACAGACAAATTTCAGATGATCAGTATGGCATTTTTTAAAGGCATGTCTTCATTTGCAGTGCAGCCTATAAGCCACGAGATGCTGGGTAGATATTAAATATTTTGGTTTTCCATTTCACGTTGTGCCTGTTATATGTTTCACAAGAGTAACCACTGCTAAGGAACCCTTTGTCCTGGGAGCCCGGATCGCTGGTGGAGCGAGGAAGGGCAGGACCTGGGTGTTGAAGGCAGGGCGTCTGGTTGAGGGCAGATGGGCAGATGGGGAAGAGGCTGGAATGGGAACTTGTAGGGGAGAGTAAGGGGATTCCTCCGCCCTGTGTGCATCTTTTGTTGCTGTGTAGATGCTTTTTTTGACATGGAGAAGAAGGGATTGAGTTGTGTGTTTAAAAAGCCATGAAGATGATGGAGAGTGAAAGAAAAAACTAGGCAAAACTGTGCCTTCAAGAGCGGGAGATGGAAGCAGAACAACTAAGGAGCAGAAAGTGCAATAGCAGCAGAATACCATACTTGCTCAGTTGCTGTTTTAACTTTCCCAGAAATGCTGAAATGATGTTCCTGGGCTTGGCTCCCTCTTGTCTGTGTGCAGGGCTGCACAGTCCCAAGGTCTGGTGTGTTCAAAGGCCCGCCTGCCTCTCCTGCAGGGAGGCAGCACTCAGGGCCAAGCCAACGCTTCCTCCGCTGCGGTGCGGGCCGTGGCAGGCTGGAGGGGACCCGCCACCTCCTCAGCCCGTCTCTCTGCTGCGGGGCCAGCGAGCAGGTGAGGACAGGGCCGTGGCACATTCTCTGGGTTTCAGTACTGCCACCAGCAAACTTGCTGTGTTGTGCTTTTGCGATACAGGTTAACTACTGAAGAGATGTCTCCATTACAAAGGCATATGTCTGCATTGTAAAGGCTTTTAAATGGCTTTTTCAAGAATCCAAATTTTAAAATCTATTCACTTTCTAAAGGTTTTGTTCTTCTTTGCCATGTGTAATGGTGCATATTTCTCAGCCCTGAGAAACAAAGGCTGTAAGATCCCCTGTTCACACATTAACTAACAAGTCATACATGCAAGGGTCTGCTTCAAAAGCACCCACGCAGCGAGAAGGCTCCCTGTGTGTGATGGCTCAGTGTGGGTCTTCAGAGGCGTGTGGTGTGCGCGAGGGATGAGGAAGACGCTTGCACATCTGGGCTTTGCAGAGTCTGGCCAAAGGATCACAATTGCTGTCCCAACATCTGCAGGCAACCGGAGGAGTTTGTAAATGCCCGATAACCCTTTGCTTTACACTGCTTTAGCTATAGGCACAACAGAGACTTTAAGCTCTGTGTAGGAAGAGAATTACAAATTGCACGTTGTCCTGTTCCAGTGGCAGTCAACAGTAAACTCAGTATGAGTAGAAATGCACTTATTTTACTTCCCAATGAATAGCACTTTGCTTTACTATTGTCCTTTTCCCCCCTCCTTAGTAAACCTTTTATAAAGGGTGAACACAGTTTTTTATTACTGGTCTCTTTTGAGTTTTCAGCATTCTGTGGCTAAACTCATTTTTTAAAAGGGGAAAAAAAAGAAATTAGATGATGAAGGCTTATAGGATCCATCTTGATTACATAATCTTAATTTTTCACAATTATTTTAGCACTGTATCTTAAATCTAACTAGTAGCTTGTGTTTCTGAAACATGCTATACTAGGCTTTGCTGTATGTCCCACCCAAGGTAGTTCAGTGCTGATGCCAGCCACGGAGAGGTTTTGTTTTCTTTGAGTAGGAAAGGTTACTTACTGGTGGTGTCACGAGGAGGCCTTTGTACGAGGATGGTGTGTGGGCTTCTCACTTCTGTAAGAACATCCCAGTATATCTTGGGATTCTGTCTGCTCCCGAAGATGAAGCAGTGCCCATTTAGTGACAACTGGTTGGTGGCTGACAGGTCCCAGGGACAGCGTCCCCGGCACCGCTGCCAGCAGGAGCTGTCTGCTGCAGCCCAGACCCCACGGTGGGCCCTGTGTTTGCCACCGAATGCTTGGTAGGAAGCGCTGCCAGCCTGCTGGCGAGCAGACCTGTGCTGCCCTTTGCTTTCCCTGCAGGTTTGACTTACCTCCCGGTGGGTGTTCTGCCGCTATGAGAGGCTCTTGAAAGAGCCCGCGTGGCCCCAAAACCTGCGTCAGCCAAGTCTGGTGTGAGAGACACAAGCTTTTCAAACAGCGCGTGGTTGACTCTTGTGTGACAAGCTGGTCTCCTTTGGATGCGACAGCAGCACTCTCAGCTGTTTGGTTCCTTTGCTTCCACGCTCCCGACAGTGGTGGCGAAAGGACCACGCCAACGGCTGCTCTCGCTCTCCGGAGTCTGCGCTCCCCAACACCAGCGTGCAGCCTCAGCTCGGGACTGCAGCCCCAGTGGGCTATGGGGCGTCAAACCTCTCGGGGCTAGCTTTCCACTGGAACAGGGAGCGGTGTGTGCCGCTGGCTCGGGCAGTGTCCTGGCACACGGTGCTCCCGGGGCCTCGGCCAGAGACGCGGAGCCATGGCTTCACAGGGGATGGCAGGTAGGGGGCTGTGTAGGGTATCTCCAGACAGCGGCACACGACTGACGGGGGGTCGAGTACCCGGCGCAAGAGAGCTGGGCGCTGGCGGTGTGACCAGTCCTTGTGCTCGGGCACAGGCAGTTCTGTCTCGTGGTGCTGTTTGTCTGTTGTTTCCCAAGTGAAGGGAGTGTATCAGAAATGGCCATTTCTACTGGCCATAAGGAGGTATCTGTAGGTAAAATATCTTGCTGCTGTACAAATAACCTTTTACTTAGATCAGGACATTGGCGATAGCTCTGGTTTTGAATGACTGAAACAAGTAACTGGTAATAGTTAGACCAATAAAGATTTTAATGCCTATCTTGAGTAAAACTACAGGGGATTGTGAACACTGGCTGAAAGTTTTCTATTAAAAGCTAGTAACTCTCTATTAAAAGCTAGTAAGTATGTTCTCTTTCTACAACAGTAAGCTTAATACTGTAATTTTATATGAAGAAAATTGTTGAATCAAGCTGAAAGGAATGTGCCCTTATTTCTTTCAGCAGTTCTTAAACCGCATGCTCAACAGCTCTCCTCAGAAACCTGAGCAATGTTTTTCTTATTTCTGCAACAACATTCACCTCTCATTTTCATGCTTTCCAGCATTTTTCTTGGTATGAAGAGAAAATGCCTTTTTTCTCAATGCTATCTTGAGGCTGATGGTACTTTGATAATACACATGAACAAATTATTCCCAAAGCAAGCTTAGCCCTCTAACATCATATAGCACAGGCTTGCATCGTAGTTATAAGCTGGAAACCTGTTGCCATAAACTGGTCTTCATCAAAAGGCCCAGATGCTGCTGCTTTGTCATGCTGAGCTATTCCTCTGTCAGCCCAAAGCCAATATTAATTTCTGAAATGAAACAGTAATCTTTGGCTGAAGTTTAAACACTTTCCAGCATATTTATAAAGTCTTGTTTATGGTCAAAGCACTTGAAAAAGCAAATCGGTAAATACCAGACTTCAAGTAAATACAACATTTAGTCACAGAAGATTTTAATCTTAATTTGTGAACATTTTGTGCATTTTTTTCCTTTGTTTTGTAACAGAGAATAAAGGCACTATTACACATTGGAAACAGTGCGTATGTAGTTTTAAAGCAGCTTTGCTTTATTATTCCTCTTTTCTCTGTGCTTTGACTTGTATTTGCACACAGGGTGGTATGCAGTGGTGTACTTGCAGCAGCCTCCAAGTAATACTTGCCTTTTTTTCTCCTTCAAACAGAAGAGCAGCTGAGGAAGGTAAGTTACCCACTCAGTGCTGAAAGCAGAGGATGGATGGAATAACCCAAGACTGTACCTGGCCAAAATCATCAGTTTTCCAGCGTTTTAACTAACGCAGTCTTTCCTTTTCTTAAATACTTTCAGAATTCTTTTTCACTGAAAGGGAAGAATGAAAAAGAGGACAACTTGTTTTTTTTCAAAAGATTCAGTTCATTTCTGAATCCTCCCCCCCCCAAAAACCCCCTCAAACCTATCCTGGAAAAACATTCTCTGACACTGAAATTAGCCAAGACCAGAGCGTCACTGTCTGGAAGTAGCTTACTTAGCTGTAAATTCACATGCTCTTGGCTTCTAGCTTGTTTTATCTACTGTGTATTTAGCAGATAACCTTTGGCTTTGCTCTGGTTTTGTTTACAATATGAAGTCCAAAGTGACTTCACTAGAAGGGTATTAGACAGTTGTGAGAGCAAAATCTTGCATGTTGGGTGAAACTAGAGACTTCTGTGCCCCGTTCATTCTGTGATGGCATGAAGCATGGTTAAAAATAACACTTCATTCTAATTTGGTTCTTGTGTCCATCGCAGAGTAGTATCGAGCCTCTGAGTTTCTTCCCCAACGCTGCAGCTCCCAGTGAGTTTCCCTGGGGGTCCAGGGCAGGAGCATGCCGTGGGCTGTTGGCAACATCCCACTGCTCAAATAGCAAGGAGGTTGGGGCCAAGGTGGTGGAGCTGCTGTGGACCCTAGCCCTTGTGAGGGCTCATCCTGCAATCTCGAACTGCCCTGAGAAAGCTGCTGCTGTTACAGGTGGGTTTTGACCTTGGAGTGCCAACCCCGAGGCAACGGCAGGTCCCTTCTGCCAAAACCTTCCACTGCTTTCCTGTGGCTGTGCTCACTCATGATGGCTTGATGTGTGGACATCCAACCATCGTCTTACCAGGACAATCGCTGGCCCTCTGGTGCTGCTTTTTAAGCAATGGAAAAATCCCTCTTGGGGAAAGTGAATGGAGCAATGCGTAGAGCAGCTCAGAGGAACCCTTCTTCTGCAGTCTCAGTCTATGAGGACATCTCTTTTTGAGGGGTGGGAAGGTCTGAGCCCAGAAGGGCAGCAACAGTTTTTCTTTCTAAAAGAAAACTGAAGACAATGTTCAGAAAATTTAAAGCAAATTAAATGTATGGAGATGCTAGCTAGGAGAGGAGGTTAAATGGTTGTGGAACAGGAAGGGGAAAGTCTGCAGTCTCCACAATTGCGTGTACCTGCACATGAACACTCACAATTTACACTCACAACGTTGAGCTCTGCTTACTCTGATATTCCTGAACCTTGCAAGATTATCTCACCTGGTGGTAATAAACCTATGTTGCCTTAAAAAGGGTTTCATTGCTGCATTGAGGGTTGGCACTACCAACGCTTTGTTCATGAGCAAAATTTTGATAATTATCTTCCAAATGCATAAACCCAAAGTTAATAAACGCTTCTGAAGCTTTTACATCTTGTTTCACAGCCCCACAGCAAACTGATAGAGGATGAGGCCGGTGTGTTCAGGAAACACTGCTGAGAGTGCACACTGGTGTAAATTCACCTGTGGTTCCTTGTAGCTGCTCTGCCTGGATCTCTCTGCTCTGGACACTTGTAGGTAACTGTGTCTTGCTGGTCGGAGGAGAGCAGGCAGCCCTGAGCCTGAGTGCCGTTCGGGTGCATCACTGCCTATGGTTACCCACCGTCTGCTTTTTTGGTACCTACATTTTGATAATGCCTCAAATGCAGATTTGATTTCACAGCAGATAAGTTTCTCACCTGATTTTTGGCAGAAGGTCCCTACTGCCAACACATCAGCATGGCACCATTTTTTTTACCAAAACTTCTTTTATAGAATACTTTGGTTTTCTGACAGAAATGGTTCTCAAACTCACGTAATCTTTTCATGACTACTTCACTTGAAAAATGGTTAAAATTTGCTTGGTTTAAAAGAAAGCACTTGGATTTGAATGCAATTGTTTGCTCAACCAAAACTTTTCTTACTCTCACATATTGAAAAATATGGAGAACTGCAGTAATCCATGATTGACCAGTGTTTGTGCCAAGCTCCGTGGAGCTCAGGTTGTCTCCAAGGCAGGCAGGAGGGAATACAGTCATTTCTGTGCAGGCTGCTCTGACCCAAGAGATGCACTCTGCTTGTTCTCACCCATCTCTATGATAAAAAGAATAAGAAACATCTGGCAGAGAGGCCAAACAGATCAAATCTTTTAAATGCAGATGCTTTGGAAAGTAGTGTAAAAAATATGGAGTTTGTTTTCTTTGTTGAAACATATTACACTTTTCCTTATGCTGAGCCTCTGCTCTGCTGGATGTTCTTTTATGGATGGTCTTTTGTTGGCTTTTCCCTTTTCCTCATAATTTTCATTCTAGTCTTCTCAAACAAAGTAAGTGTGCCATACCGCTTCCTCTGCTCTTTCTGAAGACTTTTCCCTTGCGAATATGTATAGAAAATAGCTGGTTGGTTGTGTATGAGCTGGATTTAATTTCTGAGTCATAATAAGTAAAGATGAGGGACCAAATTCTGATCCAGTGACGACATAGGTAAACTCCCACTGGTTTCCAAGGATTTGGAATTGGCTGTAGAGGACTTAATTTTGCAAATCCAAGTGCCTCTGACAAACACATTTGGCTCACTTTCTGCCAGCACTCCATTTTTTATTCTTTTTCCAGTTCAGATGTTTATGTGAGTGCTCTCTGTCTTCAGAGACTGAAAGTGTTAGGATACATTTGAGGGTATAAATGAAACTAAATGTATCTAGCTAATGCCATCCACTCCAGTCAGCTGGAGGAGCCTTACAAAGATCTCACACACTTACCTCGGCCAGCTCTGCTCCTCTGTTCTCTCCAGACGGTGGGAGGGTGCAGGCTGCTAGTGCCAGCTCCCACAGCTGCCACCTTCATAGCGCGGCTCTCCGTGACCTCCTTGGCCCCGTGCAAGGCCTTACCACCACTTAAACTGGTGCTTGGAGTGCTGCAGGTGAAGCGGGAATGGCGTCGAGATTTTTCATGGCACTTGCGTTTCTACCCACTATAAATGTTTGGACATGAAACCCTGTGTTATTTCATACAGAGAAATGATTTCTGAAGCAAGAGAAGTACTCTAATATTAGCGGCATGTGTCTGCGTAAAAAATTTGTTTATCTTGATATTGAGATAAGCAGTGTGTGTGTGCAACAATTTTTACAATTTTATTCCATTTATTAAAAAGTCAGTAAATTACATCTTTATGGTTGTAAGAGGAACAGTAACCTCCAGGAAAACTTGCTTTCAGCAGCTGGAGTATAGGAGTGATGCAAGGTGGAAAACCTAAAACATCTACAAGATATTTTTCCTTATTGGGTGCTGAGAAGCCTATTGTGTTTGATTTTAGGGAAGCATTGTGTCTCAGAGTCTGTCACTCACTGTGCTAGATATAACTTCTGTGATTGCAAAATCATAGCATTGATTTTGCAGGGTATATCACAAAACTGATGTCGACTTAGTGGTCCTAGAAATTAAAGGAAAATGTGAGCAAGACAATGACTCCTTCAAATGTTTGCTTCAGAAACTTCAGACTAATCAAAAAAGATAAAGACCTTAATGAAGGAAATATATAAAGTGACTTCGCTATTTTTCTAATAAATCACTGTAGACAACAGGCAGCTCTGTGGCAGGGTGGCTGAAGCAGCATGATTTATTGGCTCAGCTAAACAAGTACACGTGGACCCCAGGTCTGTGGCTGAAAACTTCAAAGCAAACTATGTTGTGGGGAAGGAACTCGGCAGGCGAGGTTCCCTGTAGGCCTGTTACTGACCGAGTAACGCAGCTGTAAATTACAGACAGACTGGCTGTCAGGCTACAGTGAGAGTCTGAGTGAGAAATTTTTATTGAAGCATAAATGGAATTTTTAAATAACTTTCAAGGTCACTAGTATTTAAAAATCATATCACTGCTATAAAGTTATAAAAAGGTGAAATAAGTCTTAATAGAGTGTAGAGATCTGGCATTTAAAAAGGATCTGGCTTCAGGTTTTGACACTTGAGCTTTCTTTGAGAATGGCACTTGTTTTTCTGCTTTAAAATGCCTGCTCTGCAGGATGGATCCGAATGTGCTAGGCAAATGTCATTGGCTTTGTTCCAGCTAAGCTCAGCCTTCCTACAGTTTGATTTCTTTGTTTTCCATGCTGTACACAAAGATGGGTGATGCACTTAACCAGCTCAGCAGAACTGCTGGAGTCATGATGCTTTACTCACAACTTAGTTCATTAGGTAGAATCAGATTCAGCTTTCTCTCAAAACCTTGTTGTCTTACACTTTGTATTGCTCAAGTAGGAAAGCACGTTTGATATGCGGAGTTAATGAGTTTGAGAATAGTTGGCAAGGAACGGTTTGAATGTGCAAATGTCTGGTTTCATGTGCAGCTACCAGAACAGCATCCTAAATCAGGTGTGCAAGTATAAAGGTTTTTGGACTGCAAGTTTCACAAATCTGTTCCTTCAAGTAACGTGTGTTCAGTAGCTCTGAACAGGACTGTGGGATGCCTGTACAGAGGCAATGTGTTAGCTTCGTTTCCTTTCTGAACTGGCCTGACAAATGAGTGTGGAAGTTTCCACTGTCATTCTGGATGTACACACTGTTCTTCATTATTTTTCTATTCACCAATATTATGAGCTGTAGTTTTGTCTTAAAACTGAAATACTGCACAGAAGCAACAGCCAGTAGGGAGTTCAGGAATGCTGAACATAACATACTTTTAAACTTGTTAAGCCATCGCACTGAGACGTTCAAGACACCTCTCATTTAGGCCTCCTCCCCTCTGCTTTTCTAGGCATCTAACACTGGTCTATGCCGTTTTTTCTGTAGTTTCCTGGGTTTTGTCAGTGTGGTTTCTGTGGTCACTTCCACATACGCAGCAGTCAGCACTTACATTTCATATGCAAGATCTATTGCCTAAATCACATCAGCTTGTGATATGACTCTGAAACTCAAACTGACTGAAGACAGTTAGAGATCAAAATATCTATTTTATATACATGTATGTTGAGTTCAAAACACCTTAATTCATTGATTTCTGAAAGCAGCTCAGATGATCTTAGTAATGCTTTGAAGACGGAAACAACACTCGGAGTGATTGGTGCGTATCAGAATTACTGCAGCTACTACAAATTGGTGTCTCTTGCTATTCAACTGCTCCCATCAAACTTCAGATGGCAGCTAAGGCATGTTGTTGGATAAGACCTAGAGAAATGACATCTAAGAAAATCATAGTAGTTCTCTTTGAAACATGTCAAGATTTTTTTTTCCCTGCCAGTTTTGTGATAATTGGGATTTTTGTTTGTGTATGAACCATACTATTCAATGCTTTAAAATTTTCTGTGGTGAAAATTCTCAATGGTGAATGTTTATTGTGTGCACCTGGATCAATCCACCTCCCTTGTGCTTTCAAAATGATTGCCAGTTGACTGCTAGTGTCTTGTATAAAATGGCTATCTAGACAAATAGCGGGAGAAGTACATTTAAAGCGCATTCAGAACTGAAGAGGCTTTTAACAAACCATGAAAGCTACATGTCTGCTGGAGGAAAGCTGTGCTTTGTCCCAAACTGCATGGCAGCGAAGTGGAGGGAGTAAATAGCCTTCTCCCCTTTCTTTCTGAGCTCATACTGCATGTGTCTTTTCCTTGGTGCTTCAACGGACCTTCTCCTCTTTCTTTCTGAGCTCATACTGCTTGGATCAGTATGTGTCTTTTCCTTGGTGCTTCAACGGATTTGGTCATGTGGATAAATTCCGATAACTCGCTCCTTTCCATGTGTACTTAGGCCCCCAGTCAGCATGACACTACAGGACAAGCCAAGCACAATTTGTGGTATCTACATTAAATTTCCCTGGAATTGAACACACAGTATGTAGCTGTAACCTAGAAATAAATATCTTCCACAATTTCCTACGTGGTTTATAGTTGATACTGCATGTTAAGACTGAGATGAGTTAACGTTAAGCAAGGCGGTGCACTTAAGGACATGTCCGCCCAAGGCGGTTGCGCAATCTGCCGTACTTGCGCTCCTGACCCTGTCCTGCTGACCAGGGTGGGTGAGCTCAAACCTGCCTGCCTTGCTGTGGTGGGGCACTGCGGAACGGGGCTCTGGCGGTGCCCCTCTGGGAGAATTACAAATAGATGCAAGTGGGGAAACTTCTGAGTTTTTTAGGACAAGAGGCAATGATCTCAAGTTGCGCCAGGGGAGGTTCAGGTTGGACATTAGGAAGAACTTCTTCACTGTAAGAGTCGTTAGACATTGGAACGGGCTCCCCAGGGAGGTGGTAGAATCACCATCCCTGGAGGCGTTCAAAAAACATTTAGATGTGGCGCTTCGAGACATGGTTTAGTGGGTTTAGCGGGCATGGTGGAATCAGGCATGCGGTTGGACTTGATGATCTTTGAGGTCTTTTCCAACCACAATGGTTCTATGATTCTAAGTGTGGTTGAAAAAAATAGTGTCATCAGTTACAGACTCAGAGCAAGGACTGTGGTAGGAATGCTTTTGGATCAAGTTGTTTAAGTGTTCCTGAAAGTCATTAATTTGGCTAAAAGATCATTTACTAGGTTCAAAAATACCCATCTGAGAGAGGGGTAGAAAAACATAGTGTATGCCTTAAACCTCATTTTATCCTTTTTTTCTTTTTGGAAGAAATGCTATCAAGTAGACTATGTAAGTGACCTTTTTGCTGAGAAGCTAACACTTGGTGCTCTGCCTTCTACCTAGTAAAAGTGCTAGAACTCGGTTTGTGTTGATGTCTGTGGTAATGTACTGCTATCTTGTATCCTGTACCAGTTTCTTGAAGATAAATCAGTAATAAAATATAGCTGTAACCTTCCTTGCCTGCACTGACATGGCTGATGATGTTTCAAGGTGCAGGGAAAGCCGTGCTCACGTGTGCCGAGTGCCTGTGGCAGTGCCTGTGCGACCAGCCTTTAGGGAATGGATGATCTGAACATCGGTGGTGGGGAGACTTGCGCTTTTTCTGCTGTGTGTGAATCTCTCAAGACTTGGGCTGTTTCATCCAAAACATGTGAATGAAGTTTTCTTTTCTACCCATTACTAAAATTCTTCTCAACATTCTCATTTAAATGTATTTAATTACCCTATGGGAAACAACTGCTGAATTGCCACAAAAATGCATGCAACCATTAAAACCAACGTGCGAGCTTGTTAGTGATGGGATCCTGTTTTATGTGGGCTGTGAAGTGAGAGGCAACTGCTCTAGTTTATCCTGGTTTATTAGCAACATTTTTTGGAATACTTGATTACTGACTGTCTCCAAACTACATTTCATTCCAACCACAGTTAGTGCTGCAAAGGGAATATGCCATCTGTAGCAATGCTTGGGCAATTGGACTCAATTGAAGGAAGGGTTTCCATCCCTAACCCCCCTTCTTTTCACACATCTCAGGGGCTCATTCTTCTAGGCATTGCAGTCAAGGAGCATGTGATTTGTTTAAATTGAAAACACTGCTTTGTGCTTTATGAAGGTACTGGTCTCACCAGTAGTTTCAAACCTGTCAAACTGAGTTTCTACAGAAATCTAAAAATTATATAATATTGTAGGTGTTGATGCTATCTTATGCTTAGCTATAGGAAATGTGGTAATTCTTTATTTTCCTGTTGAAGTCCTTATTTTCCTGTTAAATCTTTAGGAGCATTCTGTGTGAAGTCATTCTTGCCTTATTTATTGCAAGTGTACAAATCAGAAGTGCCACAGTTTCAGCTGAAATCACGGCCACTCAGCCTGTTCATTACTTCTGTATTGCGCTTTTAGTTATGCTGTACGATTTCCTCATGTAGGTAGCTCCTCAAATGGCTTGAAGACTCATGTATTATCACTTCACAAGACACTTAAAGAATCTTGCTGACGTTACTGCTTTAGTTTGCAGGAAAGTTGTGCTTTTTCTCCTTTCCACTGCCTCCTCTTCTCTTCCCTGCTCCCCCCGCCCCTGGATTTTGGAAATACAAAACTATTATATGAATGCCATTCTCTCGACTTAAGGGAGTTATTCATCCAGAATTGCAGTATACCAACAAAATGTTCTCAGTGGATAATTGTTTCTCATAGCTGGGAATAACGTAACAGGACTCTTGCCCATCTTGGCTTGAACACTGATGTCTGGCTGAGCGCTCTGTGAGGAGGCATTAAACATTTTTATGACATCTGACAGCTCTTCCCTTAGGTGTGTGCTGCTGGAGTAACTCTAGAAGCTGCGGTGCACACTTCCTATTTGTGGTGGACTTGGCTATTACTACCGTGCTTGTATTTAATAACATTTTGTACCATGAACTATGCTGTGATCTGTCTTAGATACTTATCAAGTCTATTTCTTATCACACTTCTTGCTATGTATGTCTAGGCTCAAGGGAACCTTTGCCTATTTGGCTGATACTCAGTCGGTAATGTCTGTCTGTCGTCATTCTGCATCTCTTGCTCAAGGGACGTTGCTGAAGCTTGCTAGCGGCAATGCAGCGCTCAGACTTTTGAGTCACAGCGCTGCGAACAAAAACATGTTTTCATTGGAAAATTGTTTAATGTGACCTTGTTTAATGTGACAAATCTTCTAATATATGCCTGAAAAGCCATTTCTGTCTAGATTTGCCTGGTGTTATTGACACAGATGAGAGAGAAGGGAGTGGAGAAGACCTGGTCAAGGAGCAGGCTGAAGGCGCTGGAGGACTCGTATTGGTTCCCCAGACCTTCTCAGCGTCCCAGGTCTGGTCTGTGACCACATCTGCCCAGGCTTCTCCTTTTTCCCCACAGCTAGCACAAACCTTCGTAGGGCTTGAAAGCCTTTTCAATTGTTTTTAATGCCTGTTTAAAATACTTTGCCCAGAAATTCTTAATAAAAAGTGTGGGATGATGAGCAAGGGGCTAAGAAGCAGCAGTCGTCATGGGTAAGTATAAATGATATTGAAAGGGATGTTATTTTATTACTATTTCCTATTTCTACTTTGCATTTTCCTGCCAAGTCTGAGGCAAGGTGTGAGTACCGTCAGATACGACTGCCTTCTCCTGCGTTCTCACTAGACTTTATTCAACAGCTCAACTAATAGTTCAGATTGTTCACAGCAGGTCTGCCCTTGTTCAGAGAATCACATTTCTTTGATATTTAAGGACATCTACCATTTCTGAAGGAATTACCTGGGATGATTTTAGGGGACTAATACTTGAAGATAGTGAGAAACCTGAACTTTCATGGGAACTGTTCCACTGAACTGGAGTTCAAAGTTCCTGGCATTCTGGTGCAATTTTATCAGGTAGGATTTTTTTTTTGTGCTTCTTCAGAAAGTGACGTGTCTCTTCTTGAAATATATTGGTGTAAGGCTGTGTGCCGCAGCGCAAAGTTTGACCTGGGAGGATCCTTTCCCTTCTGTTTCTGTGACCGCTTATCTCTAGTTTGTGCTCGTGCTTGCCTCTCTGGGGTTTTGTTTTGCTTGGATAACTTTTTTTTTAATCAGGGGGAGGGGTAGAAGTAATCGTTTAAAGTTGTAAGTGTCATGGAGCTCTGTAAAAATTTAACAAAGTTTTAGAGCATGCTTTATGTAGTATCTGTCTGGCCTCCTGCTTCTAGCATTGTATGTTTTTTTCATGTATCAGCCCTTAGGATGCTGAACATAGCAGTAACAGAAAAATGTTTGCTTTGGCTGTAAATGTGGTCAGTATTTTTTCTCTTAAAGTTAATAATCAATGTGGGAGGGAAAAGCACTGGCCTTTTGCCAGGTCTCTGGCTTAGTGTTCTTAGTATAGAACTCTTTAAGGAACTGCAAGGAATCCATAAAGTACAAAGTTTGTAAGGGCTAAGAAGCAAGACCAAACATCTGCAGCAACTGCTGTCCTCAAAGGGGACAGCCCTGGGAGAGAAGCTCCAGCTGCCAGCCCAAGGCAGCCCGGGCAGAACAGCTGAGGGCAGGAGGTCAGGGAGTTTTCAGAGGGAGGAATCTGCCAGAAATCGGTCTGCCTAAACCTCAGAGGCCAGAAACAAGGGTTACAGCAATTAGATTCCAGTAACAGAGAATTACAAGAAATATTTGCAGTCATTCACAGATAAGCCAGGGAGCAATTTCGTGCGAAGTGCAAATAATAAAAAAGTATCAATGGTCCTTTAATACACATCAGCTTCCCAATAGCTAAAAATAGGGATTAAAACTTGGAAATTATTTCCTTACAATAGCACCATATTAAAACCTTTCTCTATTATTTTAAGCCCTTAGATACAAGCTCACATGGGCATGACTGTTTCACAGTGCGTTCTGAGATGCTCTCGTATGCCCCATGTGTATGTGGGGTACTGTGGCTCTGCCTACAGAATGAGCTTTTTGGTAAACCAGGTAGAAAGCAAGAATGAGCGCAACATTTTCTTCTAGTTTTCATACAGTTTTGGTGGATTGAAAGATGGAGCCACTGTAAGTGGACCTTGCTTGAATCTTCACTCTTGTGGACCTTACACTGGTGAGACTGTTCCAGGAGGGATTTCTATCAGCTCAGCTCGGTGGACAGCCAGACGTAACCCATGATCTGAAATGCTTTGCAGGGTATCTTGACAAAATACGCTGCTAGTATCTAGTATGGCTACTGGCATTCAGCTCTGCTGACGTCGAAAAGGAGAGTTGTTTGGAACCATTCAGCTTTCCCTAACGTCTTAGCTTTTACTACACGTTTCATTGTGATGAGTGAACATCAGCTGTTTTGTTCTGAATAATTGACCAATGTTTTTTGATGATTTCCATTTATTCAAGCCTCTGTGGCCTCAACTTCCCTGCTCCTCAGCTCCAGCCTGGCCACAGATGCTGGGAGAACATTGATTCAGTATGTCTGTGGCTGGCTGAGAGCAGGCGGTACGCAGACGTGTGAAAAAACAGATGGAGGGAGAGAAGAAAATACGTACCCAAACAAGTTCTAGTTTAAGTTTGTTTCATGTTAGCTGAAGGAATGATTTTGTTTGTAATAAATGGAGAAAATGAAAGCTAGAATGTTAGCGTGAGATTGGCTTTAAAAATGCATTTTTTGGGGAAGATAGCATTTCATAATGATAATCTTTGTGGAAACATGAAGATGAAATCTTTAGATCTGCCAGTTCTGTGAATGCACTGTAGTTGTGATATCTGTGGGACACGCAGCTACTGCTCAATTTCTCATGCTTTTGAGTTTAATTCTAACCAAAATTTAGTAGCAACCTGCAGTTAAGTCTTCATAACATGAAGTTGCTGCTAAAAACAGTTCCTACAGGCAGGGAGATTACCCAGGCTCTTTCAGAGCCCGTCCATGATTTAATTATGGTAATACTGTTTTCAAATGCTGTCACAGGATGGACCTTGTGTTGGCACAAACTGAACGTGACCTGCATTTCCTTAGAGTATTAAGATGTTCCAGAAATAAGATGATTTTATAACATTTCAGAGCTGTTATTTACCTTGGTTGAGCCTACATTTT
>NW_009609933.1:21142-28721 GCF_000690535.1 Cariama cristata
TGCACTGGCAGACAACTGGTATAGGTATGACTTCAGGTGATGAATAATCGGTAGCCCAACATCTTTAGCATTCTTTAACCTTTCTCTTGGAAATATAAATGCCAAGTATTCTGGCACTTTGGCTAAACCTTCTCTTGCATAAAGAAATGCCTCCAGAGTCTTTTGTGTTGGTGTTTTCAGCAGCTGTTCAGAATTACTCCTGGTTGTTTTCCTTTCCCTTTCCTATTCACAAGAGGAACAAATTAAGAAAATCAAGATATGCTGCTTCAAAAATGAAAGAGAAAACTTTGCTAGAAATGAGGTCTGCACAGGGATGCGGTCTTTGTTCTGTGAAGCAGGACTTGTCTAGGTCGGGAGCGCCCTTTGGCAGGTCACCGCTGCAAGGCAGGCATGTGGCACCTCTCCTGTGGGTGCTGGAGGAATGTCTTTGGGGAAGAAATATGAATAAGAAGTATCTTCAGGAGGGAAAAACATGAAATGCACCTTACAGTGAGGGGCAAACTGTGTCTACAATCATATGAATCAGACAGCAAAACTAGTTATAAAACTGCTAGTTATTTTTCCTTCGGTGTTTGGAGTACCAAACTGTAGCACAGGATTTTGCCTGCTTTGTTCCTGGATGTTTATAGGAATATTGCTGCGGCCGCATGTTCCTCTGTTATTAAATTCTGTAAAGGTTCAGCTAGAGAACAGTTGTGCTGATCGTAGGATATATTGAAACATCTGAGGCAATCGGGGAAAGCATTCACAACCTTCAGAAAAAAATTCCCGGTTAAGGGTGTTTTCCTGTGGTGATCTGAGGTTTGGTATATTCTCCTCTGAGAATATTTTTGGGTGTATTTTTAAATCGATGTTATTGATATTATTAAGCTCACTACACTAATGTAATGGCTTTGCAGATAGCCTGTTGTGCAGTGTCACTGATCAGCAGCTCAGAAAACTGAAGTATTCTGGCTAACGAGTAGCCTGACAGCCGGTACAGGTCGGACACACGGCACCGGGGAGCTAAAATCCAAAGCAAGTGTACCGAATGAGCTTCTGAACACAGTGTAAACAATTAGGCACATTAAGTGCCCCCAAAGTCAACACTTTCCCTAAGGCACCGTACTCATTCAGCACAAGTAATGTGGTGAATCTTAGACTGAGAAATACTATCTAGTAAAGCAATATTATCAAAAGATACCTTAAAACCAATTTCTTCATTGTTATTTTCAATTTAACCATTTATGGACTTTTCACACTTATTTGAAATACAGTTAGGTACGGTCAGGGTAGGCAATATCCTGATAGAGCTGACAAATACTGGGATCAGATATGTGGCATCACAAAATGTGCTGTCTACAAACGTTCCTGTGAGAATAATATGGGAAACGCATTAGTATGGGAAAAAGGATGTCCAGACCTAAGGCTGAAGGACTGATGCTTTCAATATATTGTTTTGTGTTCCATTAAATGTATTGTCTTTGTCTATGAATCAAGTTGTAATTTGAACAACAGACCATATACCTTCTCTTAGTTCATGTGTAACACGAAATAATTTTAGAATGTCAGACAAGCAAGTATAGTTACCTGCCCTCCTTGATGTTCCCCTTACTTTGACCGGGCAGCCTGTGCTCTGAAGTCACTTCTTTTTGGAGCTACATAGTGTTAAATTTCTGATTGGAGTCAATCAATTCAAAGTGGATGCAAACAAAGATACTGAGGGGATGTTGAAGTGCAAGCTGGAGAGCTCTGCAAGGGTATTTGCGTGTTACCCCTGCCTTGGCTCCCAAGCAGAATTGATACTGAGTTCCCGGCAGCTGCTCGCGCGGGTCCGTAGACAGGCAGAGTCAGGACTGCTCCGGGAATGCCTGTAGTCTGTCCTCACTTTCTTAAACTGCAGTGCTCCTTGTTTCAAAGCTGACTGTGGGGAACAGTCACTGAACTAATTTTTGATCCAGTTTATGTTCTAAAATCTTTGAGCGTGCCTCCCGTTTTGTTCTGTTCACGTAGCTTAGCGAGCTGCATTAATTCCTGCGGACTAGGTAGGTAGAGTACACGACCAAGTCTGTGATGGGAGACATCTCTATCTGTTCTTGTCCACAGCATGCTAGGCAGAGGCCATTAGTGGAATACAGCTTCCAATAAATAGTAACTAATGTATGTACAGTTGATTTTATACCTGTCAAAAATTGTGTCAAGTATAAATCTCGGGAGTGGAGAGTTCAGGGGGCGAGAGGAAGTGTGCGTCTATCCTCTCTCAGCTGCTCGCCGTAAGCTTGTACATGTACGTAACCTTGTTTCGAAGTGCTGCCAAGTACAGAAATGAGCTGCGAGCTGCCTGCTGCCTCTCCCGAGAATCCGTTTTTGCAATCAGGAACTCTTAACGTAATTGTGTCAAGTATAAATCTCAGGAGTGGAGAGTTCAGGGGGCGAGAGGAAGTGTGCGTCTATCCTCTCTCAGCTGCTCGCCGTAAGCTTGTACATGTACGTAACCTTGTTTCGAAGTGCTGCCAAGTACAGAAATGAGCTGCGAGCTGCCTGCTGCCTCTCCCGAGAATCCGTTTTTGCAATCAGGAACTCTTAACGTCGAACTGAAGGACGTTGAACTCCCTACAGCTCTGTGGTATCAGATGTGCAGGCTGCTGAAAGGAAGGTGTTCGGTCTGAGCTTAGGCTTCGTAAACTAAACACTGCAAGCTATAGAAATGCTGAATTGTTACCTTAGACAGTTTGTGCTGTATTTTCAAGTATTTGTCTTTCTGTAGATACTTCATGTGATGCAGAGAAATAGGTGAAGGAGTAGAAGTTTGGTGTGGTGGTTGTTTTTTTTCCTTTGGTATCATATATATGCCTTTGTTTTTACAAGCTCCAGGAAGGTGGCAATGCCTTGATCAATTTAATCTGTGTTGACTGTCTTGGCTCCATCACAGCACGGCTGTTTTGTTGGGGAAGTACTCACGTTTGGCTCCCTTTCTCTTTTTCATCAAGAGTGCCTCACTTCCTTTGAGTAATCTTGAATTTCAGATTTAAGCATTTACACCGAACAGACTCGATCGGAGTGGTGTCCTGGCAGCAGGCAGTTACGCAGGCTGTATTTATGTAACGATCCGCTCGGGTAGCGATGTCCTGCGAGGTGTTTTTATGATGACGAAGAGCACTGGCATGTCCGGGTACCACCAAGCCGTGCTGCTCCCCTGGCCATTGCTGCTAACCAAAGCAGAGCTCTTGGGAACAGAGAGCTGTAGAATGAGGCAGGTTTGAGTTTCAGCTGCCTGAGTACAGATGTTCAGAGCAGGTCATCAACTGCTGTGCTGACTTCAGACAGCGTTACACTAACAGGGAAGTTGGCCTGGAAACCGATCCGTATCCATCACACCCGTCCGGCAGAGACATAAAGCAGAGCCCCTGTGAGGGTGCCGAGCTCCGCTCGAGGCCGCGGTGAGTCGGGGGGCTGTCGGCAGGGGTGGCGGAACCGTCACCGCTTCTGGTAGGTGTGTGTCTTCCTTGTCTCGTTTGCAGAGTCAAAAGCACACGGGCTTGCCTGGGGGTTTGTGAATGCATTCTAGTAGTTACTTTGTTTAAGGCCATTCATTTCTTACTGCTGAAGAGTCGGACTTGTAAAGGCTGGCCAACTTCTAGGAGGTGCCGCCATGGAGAAATTCTGCTGGAGAAACAACTGGGAACTGTTTCTGCTGCGTGCTTCCCTGCTGGCCACAGATTGCCTGGTCTGTATCGGTACATGCGAGCTATGAACAGTTTCATACCATTGCTTATTTCCTTGTCAATGAAATTCCTGATACTACTGCATATTTGTTTTGATAAATACTAGATGCAATGCAAATGGTTACTTTCTGATAGTCCTGTTCACTGTGGCTTTAGCTGCTTAATGACAGCATCAAAGAGTCTCTCCAGCACATTGAAACCCCCATCCTTGTTTTCCGAACTTTTCCTAATTTTGGAGAAATGCAGTGGGAGCAGCAAGAGCAATGTGTCCTTGAGCCGTACAGCACTGGCTGCCTTCCTCAGCAGGTTTGGAGAGGAGCTGAGATGTTCCCCGCAGAGCTGGAGGGATGCCTTGGCAGGACAGACCGTGTTTCTGCATGCAGGTGGGCTACGGCATTCTGCAATCCCGTTCGAGTGACTGGTCTTGGTAGACTTGACAGCCCTTCTGACCCCTGGGACCTGTGTGAGTCAGGATTACTGTGAACTTCCCTCTCTGAATTTGTAGGTTATAATGCCAGGAAAGAACCTGCAATCATTTATCTGACCTTATGCACAGCAGAGGATGCTAGGGCTGCCCTGGATCAGTGGTCTTGGGCATCTGGAGCAGCAGGGAAGAATTGGTCCCCTGCACCCCAGAGAAAATGGGAACTCTAATCTTGTATATACTCTTAAAAAAAAATATCTGAAAGTGTTCATTTTGAAAGATAAATAGCAAAAGTAACTAAATCCTGTTTTTATTATGCTTTTTTCTAATCTGCTATTGAAACTACACTTCAGAGCAGCTCTGTTGCTTTAACAGCAGTTCAATCCCCCCTAATGTCATTGCAACTCAATTGGAAAAATGTATAGACCTCTGGTTTGAATAATGTCTCTGCCATTCATCCTCCTCGGCATGCCATGGACTCTGCAATCCCAGAGCATTACAGACTTCAGAAGTCAGCCTTAAGTATGTTTCTGTAGGCGTACATGTGTATATATGTACATTTCAGTAAACAAATCTAAACACTCATTTGCTGAAAACACTTACCAAATGGTTTTGTTCCTTGTTGCGATCTGTCAGGCAGTCATTCCGCTTTCCCAAATGACCACTTTGGACTTAAATTTTATCAGGACTGCTTTAATTTTCTGTGAGATTCTTGCTGATTGCCCCACAGGTCTCTTCTCTGCCGGTCTCTATTCCCCTGGGATGGCAAATCTAACTTTTCAGCTATCTGCTTCTGGATCCTGAGTTAAAGAATTGTGCTTATTGTTGTAAAAATGAGAAACTACGTGAACATTGAGAAGCTGGAAATTAGAGGTGTGAGCAAAATGGACCTCTTGTTATAAGTCTAGGTTTCTGAAGTTGTTTTGAACTTTGAAACTTAAGGTAGAAGAGAAATCAGTGAAGATGGTTTAATGCATGTGTACATTTCTGGTCTAATGTGGGTTCGGTAAGGGAGTTTGCTGTCTTGATCTATGTCCAAAGCAGGCGCTGCTTTGGTTCAGAGATGGCTCTTGTGAAACAGTGCACCCAGGCAACAGCTCCGCAGCTTTTCTCCACTGCCTGTGTTCCTTCACTTGGGAGAGGAACGCATGTGGATGAGATAAGTGAAAACACTAATTTCACTTGCAGCAGACTTCTATTTGACTCTGTTCTTCAGGGGAAGGAGCTAAAGGGCCACCATAGTCGTCCTTCGCCATGTCACCTCCGAGGCAGAGGGACAACACCTTACAGGGCTCCAGGGGCGAGGGGGCGCGGGGTACGGGAGGTGGGGAGGCAGAAGGCTTCTGGCTGTCGCCAGCCTCCACCGGAGGTGTGCGTGAGTCACCGTGGGCTGCTTTCAGTCGGTCCTCTTGCAACCTCTGCGTGAAGAAATGAAGGAGGCAGAAGGAACGTTTCTCTTTAGGTCTTTCCTCTCTTTGTGTGGTGGGGTGACAGCGGTCCGAGCTTTAGAGGACTCTTCATCGCACTTGCAAAGCTGCTCTTGGTAAGGATGTTTTGTTGCAAGCGCAGAGCAGGCATGCCGCAGTCGCCGAGCTCTGCGCTCAACCGCCGGCACGACAGTCTGTCGGAGATGGATGGCGAGTGTCATCGCCTTCAGTTGGGTGTTTCATTCTACTAGGTATTTGATGAAAAGCAGGTATGTTGTGCCGTAACTTCTCACCTTTCACTGTGTCTTTATATCGGTTACGGACTAGGAACTTCACCTTTGTAATCTCTTAACATTAATATATAGACATAAATCTTAAATGGATTTTTTATGGAAAAAAATCAGAATTTAGGTAATTAAGGAGGAGGTAAAGAAGGAATTTAGATGAATAACTTGATTGCTTAATATCCCTCCATTCAGTGTTCACGATGACTGCATGCTCTTACTAGAGCTGAAAAAATAATTGCTTTTTCAAGTCAGTGGTGAAAATGGAAACAAGGTTGGAAATCATTATTTTCAGAACAGTAAAGAGAAAAATACTGTTACCTTTCTTCCAAACAGTAAAAAGTAATATGTTTGATTTTTAAAACATCAAAACAGAGTATTGACTTATATCAACTCTTATCTTATTCTGATGATAATATGCTTTTTAGATTGAGTTGGAAAACGTTTTATTGGATACTTTAATGCTGTTATGAACCTCGCGTATTTCTGGAATTGCTGCTTTGTCATGTATTTGGAAATAGCGCATGTGTTAAAGTTCAGCTTATTTAAGATTCACTGAATTGCTTTTTTCAGTTCCGAGTATGAATATAGTCCCAAATAAGACATTTGTTTCCATTTATACAACTTACAACTCAGTAACAAACAACAGATAGAAAAACAATATCCAAATTCCCTTGTATAAAAGTATTGTGAATACCATCGCTTTGTTTTATAAAACCGGGCGAATTTCCAGTTCTATAAGCATCATTAAAAAGTATGGATAATAACAATGAAGAAATAAAAGTAGAAAGAACTGGCTGAAGCTTAGTTAAGTGATATGGAATATAGTACTAGCTTCTGAATATTAAACCAAAAGCTGTTTAATTCCCAGTAATCCCAGTGTGTACATTCAGCACTAAACTGGAATTCTCAAAGCTATTTTGTAGAGAATGGGTGGAGGTACGCAAAACTTTTTGGGCAGAAAAAGGGTATTAAAAAAAAAAAAGAGGGCCAATTTGTTCTCTTGGGCAATGAAATCTTGTTTTGTCTCTGGTGCTAAGAAGACTTAATCCCCCACGGTGAGGGGCACGAGCCGCAGCGCTTCTCGTTCACTAGGGAAAGCCTGGAAGACCGCTCGGTCGTGGTGGGACAAGCGATACGGCGTCATCAAGCTCTGGAACTCGTTGGAATGAAATGCAACCCTTGGCACAATGGAAAAGGCGACACCGGCGACTCGGGACAACCTGCTATTGAAACGCTTGGGTCTGCTGCGGAACAAAACGCAGCAGTTGAACACCGAGGGTCGGACGGCTTCGTAAATCGCAAAATATCCATGGATTAAATTCTTAAGGTTAGTAAGCGTACGTCTAGGTCCGGTTTAGTTTGCTCCAACGCTTGGCCTTGTTAAGCCGGTTCCCAAGTAGCTGTGACCTCGTGCTGGGTGCCGCCGCCCTCCGCAGGGTGCTCCCCGCCCCCACCGCTCACTGCGCAGTCACCTTGCGTCTAAAGAAGAAGAAATTTTCGCTCTTTACTACGAGGTGAAGGCAAGCGTGGACCGTCTTGACTACTCCAGGGGTGCGGCCTTGTTAAGCCGGTTCCCAAGTAGCTGTGACCTCGTGCTGGGTGCCGCCGCCCTCCGCAGGGTGCTCCCCGCCCCCACCGCTCACTGCGCAGTCACCTTGCGTCTAAAGAAGAAGAAATTTTCGCTCTTTACTACGAGGTGAAGGCAAGCGTGGACCGTCTTGACTACTCCAGGGGTGC
>NW_009609934.1:0-210 GCF_000690535.1 Cariama cristata
AGCCCCTGCCCTGGCCCCGGCCCGTGGGGTGGAAACGAGGAGGGGAGAAGCGGAGCCGGGACTTCAGTTTCGGAGAGGCTGAAGCATTATTTGAGCTCCAGGTCAATGGCGACGGTCAGGTGTCGCGACCAGATTTGTGAGGAAAAATCCTGGTTAGCGGGAGGAGCCGCACCGTCCGTCACGGGTGGTGTGGGGCTCTCGGGAGGGCCG
>NW_009609934.1:275-10862 GCF_000690535.1 Cariama cristata
CAGGTCCCAGATGTAGCCTGTGCTTGCTCCTGGACCGGAGCTCCCCCGGTAAATAATGTGGCCCCGTGATGGGTGCCCCTGGCACGGCCTCCCGCTGTGGCCGGAGCGGGCAGGGGGTGTCCAGACAGGCAGCTGCAAGGTGCTTCAACGGCTCTGCCCGCTGTTACTCCTGACATCCTCCAAGAGTGGGGATGGAAAGCGGGATTTAGGCAAACGGGACTTCAACCAGCCTGGCACATTGACACAGGATTTGTCTGTGCTGGATGCCAGGCTGTCCCCGCGAGGTCACACGGCGGGGTGACAAGCCTTGGGTCAGCCCGCGGTGTAACGCTGCCACACATCTGGGTTTGCCCAGACATACCCTCTTTTTAGCCCCGGCAGTTTTGGCTGGGCACTTTCTGTGTTCGTCTCTGTCCTGAGCACGTAGTAGTCTGGTCAAGGCTGTGCAGGAAGACCAGATGTGTCCCCGACCCATCACCGATCGAGCATCAGCATACGAACAGCAATGCAAGAGGCCTCAGGAAAAGGTAGAGCCCTCTGAATAAACAAGCCATGCACTAAAGGTCTGCCCTGCTAGGTCGGCTTCTGTCAGCCACCAGTTTGGAGTATGTCACTTGGCACGGTGGCACGGCAAAGCCCCCGCTATCGCAGTGACTGCTGCAATGTGGCACTGCTCCCAAAGAATTTCATATGGGGTCCTGTTATTCCAGAATAGGAACAATCCCATGTGGAGGCAAATCCTGGGGTTGAGCTGCCTGGATGCCTCAGACCCGTCTAACTGGGGAGTGCAAGCATTGGCAGATACTCGGTGGATTTTGCCACTAACAGGGTGACTTTTGGTCCATGTCACACCATGCAGCAAATTCCTGCTACAGTCAGAAATGGGTCTGTTCAGCTTATTAATCACCCTGGGCGAGCCAGCGGATGGGGTTCCTGCACAGAGCAATACGGTGCTCTCTTGCAGACGGCGTTTTGGCACTAGTGAAGAACTTCAGAGTAACTTAATCTGAAGACATTCACGTGAAAGTCCCACTGCACTTTTAAATAACAAATAGAGAGACAGTGAGATCATGGCCGCTCCACTCGCTGGCTGGACGCGCAGCTGCATTGTGCTTACCAGGGGGGTCCATGCAGCGGGGGCCAGCGCAGAGCGGGGCCCCCGCCGGGGCTGTGAAGCTGCTGGAGAAGCCCATGGTGCTGGGGGAGAGCGGGCAGGGGAGGCTGAGTTTTGTGGGGCTGCAAAGCTTGGGGACTGAGGTGTAGGCTAGCAGGGAAAGAAAAGGAGAGTTAAACCAGGTCTGCATTGGAAACAAAAGTTTGCTGGTGGAGCTCTGATGTGGTTAATCTGGCAGCTTTCCTTGTGGAGATGCAGATACTATTCGCTTTTGCCAATAAAGGCTGTACTTGTCCTCTGAGGGAAGCAGCGATACTGGGAAAATGCTTATAGCAGCCTGACAGTCTCTGCGCAAGGGCTCTTGTAGATATAGACTTGGTGTATAAAACCTTTAACAGCCCGATTGACGTTGCTGTGCTAGCAAGAGCCTTTGGACAGACTGAAAATAGAAGCTGGGGAGATGGGAGGTTGCAAGAGCCCCCAGCTTCAGGGGGCCCCCAAAATGAGTGACCCAACATGGTACACGGGAAGTTGGCTGCAGGAAGGACTGGGCAAGCATTCATTTTTTCTGCAAGGCTTTCATTTCATATTGCATATTTCAGGGTTCGATGATAATGTGTAGGCTGTTTTCAACCTACACCTCTAGCAGGCTCGCTGGAGAACTTGTAACTTCATCGCTTAGCTGCTGCGGCTAAAACTCTTGGGACGTGATTCTGCCCTTAGCACACTCAGAGATCCCCTCTCTCTTGAGGCCAAAGCGGATGAGCTGGAGGCACTCAAGGATGCAGAGGACACACCGAGATGACATCTCAGATCAGTCCTACTCGTGGGCTAGCAGCTCTGTGCTGTCTTGCACAAAGTCATGCAGCAGGAGCGCATGAAAATGTGGAGAAAGGAAACCACCATGAAGGCAGAACCTCCCCACCAGAGGATCGTCACACACCCACTGTCACCAAGGACACTCTTGGGAGCAGAGATCCCCACTGCTGGAAGAAGAAAGCTGGGTGAAAGGGAGTTCAACTCCAGGCATGACAGACGGTTATGAGGCTGTGACTTGCACACAGGTCCAAAGCTGCCAGACCAGGTTCCACCTCTTTGGGAGAGCCAGGTGCACGTCAACTGTATTGACACCAGTGACTCAGAGAGTGGGAGAGAAATCCCAGAGGGGAAAAATTAAGCAACTAAGGGAAAAGCTGCTTTTGTGGGACCTCTGCAGTGACTTTTTCAGAGGCTTTCATAGCTCAGGCAGTCATGGGCTGAGGAAGACTTCTACTGGTGGTACTTCGTTCAATAACACAGGGAGGTCTTCCTCCAGAGATACGGATGGGTCATTTTGTGACCCATACATGGGAGATCAAGCCCACCAGTCACGATGCCTGCCATCAGTACACCAAAGATGGCAGCAGGAGGTGAATTTGAAGTGTCTGAACAGTCTTTGAGAGCGTGGCAAAGACATCGCAGTGCCTCTGAGAACAGAGGGTTATAAACCCTGGCTCTTTTGCTAATAACAAAACCACACTGCCTACAAGAAGAAACAGCCTTCATGAATCATGAGGCTGTGAACACTAGATCACTGTAAGATGAATTAAGAGAGGTATGACCGATGTTTCCAGGCCAAAGCATCCCCTTGCTGCCTGTTCTTGGCTGAAGGATATTTCCTACAACTGTCACTGAAGAACTGCAAAAGCAGCCAGCTCCCTGAGATCATGCTGGAATTGTTTCTTCAGATGCTGCTCCCAGGTGGAAGAAACTGCATCTGGAGTCGTATACCCACCCCCCTTTCATGAAACTGCTCCGCTGGTGGGTGTTCGTACTTGTGCGCACACCCCACATCAGGAAATGGCAGGTGGAGGACCTTGCATGAGGAGTCTTCCTCATCTGTGGGTATGGAAGAACTGGTGATGCTAAAGGTAAGGGAAGCTCAGTATTGCACTGCTGCTGCCCTGCCTGCATGTACCGGGCTGGGGAGATTGGGCAATGCCCAGGCAGATGTGCTACAGCTGTCAGCACAACCAGCAGGTTGCTCCAGAGGTTTGGGCCAGCGAGCACTGCCCTTGCTCTGCCTCTGTTAACAAACTGGGCTGCACAGCCTGGAACCAGCCCAGTCCATCACCAGCCCCACAGTAAGTGTCTCCATATACAGCAAGGGGGGAGTAACAGCTCCAGCCAGGTGTGAACAAACCCCGTGTTTAGGAGAGACTGGTGATACTGGGAGCAGACACCTAAAATGCTTGGCAAGGTTTGGGTGTCTGGGCTTATGGCCAGCCCTGACCTGGTGCAGGTGCAACCTTGATCAGCCTTCCAGGGCACCAGCGATGGTGGGAGGATGAGCTGGGAGGTGCTTCATCAGTGGCTCCCTGCTCTGCTCGGGAGCTGCATTTAAGCTTAGGTCCTCACCCTCAGCCCTGCCTGAGCTACGTTCCAGTCCTGCTTGTGCCAGACCCCGATCCACCAGCTGGGTCAGCAGTCACTCAACTGTGGGTGACCCTGGTCACCATCACCAAACGTGATCTGCTCCTCTTGGATGGTGGGCATGGCGCTGCCATGCTGTCACCTTGTCTCCAGTTCACCTGTCCCTTCCTGCTGCCCCCGGCACCCCGCGCCCCCCTGGCTGGGAGGGGTACAGGAGCAGTGCTCTGTGCACTCTTGTACTGAAGGACGCGATAACACCAGAAAACGTTCTGTACTGTGAAAGCCCTATGTTAAATAGGTCAAACTACTACCATGCTACTACTGTGAGTACCTACATGTGGGCAAGATTTCTCACTGTAGACAGCTCTTTGTTGCAACAGGAAACAAGATAAAGTGCTAGGTTGACCAGGGGGTACAGTTCACCCATGTGGGTGATCGGATCTCTGTCCTTGGAGATTTTCAGGGTTTGGCTATGAAAAGCCATGGTTGACCTGATCTAGTGTTGGTGATGGTCTCACTTCAAGCAAGAGTTTGGGCTAACGCCCTCCAAAGGTCCCTTCCGACCAACACATCTGTAAATCTGTGTCAAGGGGCTTGAGGTTTGAGCTGGGCAGGCAGATGTGGTGAATTCTCCATTATCTCAGAGCACAGACATCTTGTATCAAATGGCTCAAATAGCTTATTGAATGGGACCAGGCTGACCTGGATGCAAGAGCTGCTGGCTGAGGTTCTCTGGATTGTACACTGTGGGAGTCCTCTCCAACAAATGGTCTTAGCATGTATGAGGCAAAGAAAAAACATCCCTGTTCTTAATTAACCCTGTCTGTGTTTTGAAGTTGACTGAACATATCAAATAGCCCAGGACTGACCTTTGGAAAGGCCTAGTTGGAGATATTTGGCCATTTGTAAAAATACATGTTTTTAAGCAGCAATCAGCAGGGTTTTATATAGTGGGCATAATGTAAATTTATATAACAGGCCAGATGTTCTGTAATGGGGCTCTTTTGAAATCATCCTGTCCCAATTTTTTCCATCTTACCATCTTCAGCTGCCGTGCAAAGTAAGCGGTCATGCTATCACATTACCAACTGGCAGTGGCAGCCGCTGGCTGTAACCCAACCTTAGCAGCACGGGACGCGGAAACAGATGGAGCAGCAAATGCTCTTTGTTTCCTCTCCTGCTTTCTAAAACAGATTGAGACTAAAAACATAGAGGAGAGGTTTCTGTTGTCTCCCCTGCTACCGTGGCTCCCTGGCTGCTGACAAAGCAGCAGGGTGAGCTCTAGCAGGGGTTACTGCTCCCCACAGCAAAGGAGAGCTCTGCCTTTTCAGAGAGGAGCTGCAAAGAGGAGAAGGGCATCGGATACGACAATTACAAGGCCTTCGAGGGGAAAGAAGGGTGCAGTGGGTGAGATGGCTGAACTGAGCTGGGGGCTCCCCATGCATCAAGTCCTGCTCCTCCTGCTGCTCTGAGTCTTGGTTCTGGTGTTCATCGGAGCCTGGGTGAACCACGTCAGCTCATTAAACTGGCACAAAACAGAAGCAAGTGGTGTTTTGCCAGGCTAGTAACCTGCACTGGCCTGATGGATGTAACCTGCACTGGCCTGATGGATGATCAGGCGAGCAGCGGGATGAGGATGAGGAGCAGAGCTACACACCAGAATGGTCCAGGAGGAGAGAAGAACAGGGAAGGCAGGCAGAGGTGGGAACGTCTCTTGTGAACCAGGGGATCGACTCTGCTGTCCTGGGTAGTCCTTGTCCCAAAGCTAGGCAGACATGGGAGGGGAAGTCCGTGCTCCCAGGTCACTGTCTATGAGCTGAACTCTGAGGCCACTGGCAATGAAGGTCAGGAAAATGTCCACAGCAGAGGTTTGCCTACCTTGCTTCAAAATTCCCATGGGATGAAAACTCCCCAAAACAATGTGCATATGTCCCTGCCACCACATCAGTTACAGGTTCCCAAGGAACTTCTACTCTATCAGAGCCTCTCACGCCTCTTTGTGTCTGGTAAGAGCTCTGCTGCTTTCAGTTTACGTCCTCTAAGGGTTTACCGATCTGTCCAAACACACAACCTGGGCAATGGTGCTGCCTCCCCCGCAGGAGACGTTAGAGACTGGAAAACATGAAATGGTGTGGGTCAGCTACACGAGCCCTACCATCAGCTGCCTTGAGCTGGAGGACAGCTGCCCAGAGCAGAGGACACTTGCCAAGAGGCGGGTGGCCAAGGCCGATGGCACGAGACTGAGCTGGCACCGCCACGTGCACCCAAACAGCAACGTGCGCGGTGGTGACACAGCTCAGGCCCCATCTCACCGTAACTCCCTGTCCCCTCTGCCACCGAGCTGCACAAGCTGCCCGACCCGCGGGGCTTTGCTGTGGCTGATGTTTGTGCCAGGCAGCGTGGTATTGCTGTAGGCACTTGCCAAGAGCTGAGTGTATTTTTTAGCCACACACAGAACCTGTAATTCCTCAAGCTAATCTTGTAGTCTGATGGTTTTTTCTTACAAGCCTTGACCAATTAATTGAATCCCCATTTCTGTGAGAAACCTGGAAAGAAAGTCCCACAGTCAGGACTCCAGAGTTAAAGACGAGGATTGGCGAGGCCACCTGCACCATTTCTCACCAGGGCAGAGGCTCTTCCAGGGGTATTTCTTTCTGGCCTTGTTGTGTCCTGGGGCGATCATTCAGACATCTACCTGAGATCCTGTCAGGGTGCTTTGCATTGTAATCTGCCTAAGTTGTCTCAGCTTCATCCCATTATTCCTATTCTTCTCAACTATCACAAAAAATGTGCTCCGTTTTGTTGTTTATAGATGTCCCCAACTGAAATATTTTCTTACCATATCCTTTCAGTGAAATAACACAGATTTGATTTTTTAAAACTTAAACTTAATCCTTTTTGCCCTCAGATAGTGTCTTGAGTTCCGCCTGCACACCGCCTGCTTACTAATAAATACTGATAACAAAAAGTCATATAATGACTGCAAGAAGTGGTTTATTACTCTTTATCTTTTATTCTTTCTCATACAGTCAAGGGTTTGAGGACCAGCCACACTCCTGCCGAAGTCAGTGGGAATGGCAGCAGGCTCTTTGCTCTACCACGTAACCGCAGGGAGAAGTTAAGCTTCTGAACCTGTGGTTGCCAGCGTTGCACGGCCAAATGTCCCTGTTCGCATTTGCTGCCGATGTCAAAATCTTTATGGTTGTAATTTCTAACAAAGATAAGGAACTGATGTAAATCATTCAGGCAGAACGGTTCTTGTCAGGACAATAGAATAGAAGGAACAAACAGATCTGAAACCAGGGACCAGAAAACTGCAGTGGGCTGATTGCCCAAGAAACTTGGCTGTACTGCATGAATCAGCCTGAAAGGTGTCCTTGAGGTGAACGTAGCTCATTATAATATGCAAACCACACCTCCAGTACAAAAGCTGCCCACCTCCAAGTAAAGACCCCGACCCACTGGATACCTGCGCAGTCCCTTCCAAAGGCACCCTGCCTTTAATTCAAGATGAGAGGAAGTTCAGCCAATCACAGCTTAGGCAAGTAGTGATGTAGGTTCATTATGCAAATATTACCTGGATAGATTTGTATAAATACGCTTATCTGTTTGACTTGTGTGTGCTGGCTTTGTGGGGTGACCCCCTAGCACCCCTTTCTGCACAGAACTGCTGATAAATAGCGAATACCTCGCTGCTGGGTGTTCTTGGCTTGCACAGCGGGTAAACGAAGGCGACTTTGGGGACAACGCTGCACTGACTTTGTCAGGCAAGCTCGGTTCCTCTCAGGTCCGTGGCTTTAGGCAAACCGCTTTGAAAGCTGCCCTTTGCAAGTTTTTTAAACATCTTGGATATCTGCTAAGCAGACCAACTCCACAAACAGGTTCTGGTATTTTAATTTGAGTGCCATGCACACAAGCTGGGTGACAACCTGGATGCATGTACGTACCTCTGTCCAAGTACCTCCATGTCCACCCTTGGTGAACAGCTCTTGTTAGAGAGAGGAAACGCTTGGGCTGACGCCTGAGCAGCGTCTCAGGGATGGAAACCCCGGGCAATCCCCCACGACAGCACATCTGTAGGGGGCCGTGGTCAGCCCCACTGTGCCAGAGTTGTCCTGTGGGGCAGCCCAGAGCCCAGCCTGTCAGGCAGCTCGTGGGGATGAAACAGGTCTGAGGCCAACCTGGGAAGTCAGTCTGCAGGTCAGGGCTGGGATCAGGCCGGGGATGGCAATGGGGATCAGACACAGCCCAGTGATGGCCGTGCAGGTCCGTAGTGACAAGGTGGAGCAGAGGCCATGCCAGGCCAGGCAGTCAGCCTGCAGGTCAGGGTCAGAGAGACCCAGGGCTGGCCATGGCCGTGGGCACGGGCACATTGGTGAGAGGACTGTGTAGGAATGAGGCCTGAGGCTGTGAGATACGTGGTGAGGGGATTAATGGGGTGTGGTAGTTGCAAGGTGCTGATGGAGTTAATGGGCTGCTGAGGGGTATGATGGGCTACCAGGCAAGGCCAGAGAGCCCTTGCTGCTTCATCAGCTGGTTGGAAGGGGGAGAGATACCAAGGGGTCACAGTTTGTTCTGCCTTTGCTCAAGACCCACAGCCTGGCTGAAGGTAATCAACACCTTCATTATCCCTCATTTACATATGACAAAATACACCAAACTGAGAAAGTGGCTGCCCACCCCCCACTACGACGGCATCAACAGGTAATTTGAGTACAGTCTTACCTCCACTTCTCCCAAAAATATAAATTTGGTATTTGAAATCCTCCCTGGAAGAGGATGAGAATATGACCCCACTTTGCAGACAAGTTGACAGGCTTGCTCCTCTCCCCTCCTCACAGCAGGGACACCCCTTTGGTAAGGTTTGCGCCTCCGACTACATCAGATGAGACCTGGGTAGAACTAAGATATTTAGCACTAATGCAGTAAGTGCTTTTATCAATGGCAGGTCCAAATCTTTATTTCTGTTGCTTCAATAAACTGCACTATCTGTGAATCCATAATCATGAATATATCCCTAATCTGTGAATATCTGTGAATCCATAATCATTAAAATATCAATAAGATGTTGAATGCAATTGGACTTACAGTGTTGAATTGGTTATAACCTGAGATTAAGCCCAGCTGCACCCAGCCCCCCGATCTCTCAGGATGAGCTGGAATGCAAGGGGGTTTATTCTCTGCCAAATTTCTATACTCTTAATGCAACACACTGGAGACAAGCACACTTCCAACACAGCTCAGACAGGGACTGAAGGCCCAGGGCTGATCTGAACTGGGGCTTCTGGGCAGGGTTGGGATGCAAGCCCCAGGTGAGGCTGGTCAGAGCTACAAGGGCTTGTTAGCACCTTTGGGGCCCTGAAAGCAGCTTCATGGGCAGGTATGAGAACAGCATGAGCATGGTCAGTGTAAATGAAGCCAAAGGTCCGCCTCCCCCAGCGTCCTGATCTCCAGAAGTGGTCAATAAAGGGTGAACTTCTCCCGTTCTCATACACAATTCCTGGGCAAGGAGTGGTGTGGGTGCTGGCACTGCTGCTTGTCCTCCTACTGACACCTCCCCAGAGCTTCTGGAAGGAGAAGGAGCGTTGTCCGGTGCTGAGACTGGAAGAGAAGCTGAGGACAGGCAGGTCGATGCATGGGAGAAGCTCCAACTTGTCACCAGTGGTGCCAAGTCCTCGGGGAGCAAATTGTCCCTCATCTCACAGAGATGGACTACGGTCACCTCCTGCCAGAGAAGCAGGGATCTCTGACTGGCAGCCAGGCCCTCCCCTGGTCCTTAGCACAGACCACAGCAATTTTGTGCAGGCCAGTGCGCTGCAGCTGGGGTCTACGCAAGGAAATGGGATCTGCTCAAATCTACCTTACGCAGCTACTGTCAGACCCATCTGACACTTTGGAGTCTATTCAGGATCTTCTCTGCTGGCATACGGACATGGTCTGCACCAGCTTCATGTTTTGAAGGGTATTTTATTTTTGATTTAATATTTCAATAGCTTTCTTTACTGTGCTTTGTAGCCATACCAGCCTATTTTTAGTCTTTTTCCTCCTGGTGATATAAACTCTTCTGAGCCATTTTAGCAATCTCCATGCTTCTTACAAGCATGTTATCCTTTTGGCTTATTCATTTTTTAATAAGCTCTTTTGGGAGGAATTTCTTTGCTGCTGTTGTTCTTTTAACGATACCAGATTGAATACATTATACTCACTGTTGTACGTAGCTTTTTTTAATAGCGTGGTTCTGAATGAAGCCCCTCGCACATCTCAGCACTAAACCCAGTCACTTCTTTTATGTTCTCCAACCAACTGCTCCAAAAATCAAGCCTTTGTGATATCTAAAGAGTAGCAACCACATCATATGCTGATGTGACATTTACTCACTCAATGTGGGGGTAATTGGAGACTCTTCATTATAATGATGTTTTCTGCCTCAGCAGCCTCTCTGATCTCTGAAATACATCGCTGTCACCACCGCTGGTTTTGAAGACTGTTTGCTACAGTAGTCCTAATGCTCCCCTTTGCCTATGGAGGTGTGAATTTTCTAACTATAGGAGTTCAGTGTTACACATCGGAAGATTAAAATCGTTTAGGCACATTGACTCCGAGGTTTCTTTGGCATCCAGCATCACTCCTCCGCAAGCACAATTTAGTCGGTTCTTCCTGTGTAATCTGTACCCTGCTACTGCAACGTCCTGCTGGTCATCGGCCTCGCACCAGTTTCCAGTAAGGTTGTTCTCAGTCGAAACCGGGTAGTCCAGTTGTTCCACCTTAATTTTTTTGAGTGCTAGAGTTTGTACAGAAGCACATTGGCGGCTGTTACTCAGCTTCTGTACCTTTTCAGGTCAGACTTTGTTCATCGTTCTGTTTGTCATTTCCTTCTTCAGTTTTGTCAGCCTCCATCCCCACCTTTTAACGAAGAGAGCCCTAATGACTTAGGGAAGGACGACGCTAAATTTTGTGGGGTTTTGCACATCAGTCTTCTTCACTTAGTGCCAAAACTCCCCTGTAACCTGATGAAACATCAGCAGCCCGACTCCGGATTCCCACGACCGGCTCCTGAGCTC
>NW_009609935.1:0-40572 GCF_000690535.1 Cariama cristata
TTCCAACCATAATGATTCTATGATTAAATTAGTATTATTTGTAGTATTCGAGGTAAACTTTATAATAGAAAGCATAATTAAAAATTACTGAAGATGTGCATAACATTTATATGTAATGTTAGGCTGCTTTGGAAATTTCATATAGCAATGTTCTGCCCAGGTTCAGTATTTTTTTAATGAATGTAAACTATGTCACTGTTCAGTGCCTAAAGTCTTAGATGTTTCATTAAAAGTAGGACCTGTGCAAGTTCATTTCAGGAAAATACACTGAAGGCATAAAAGCAGGTGGTGAGTGATCCTTGCAAAAAATGTTCATTTGCATAAAATCCATTTATATAAGCATCATATAAGCAAAAGAGAATGAGTATTCTTGTTTGCAAACGCCAAGTTCTAATTGTGTAACAAGATGCATTATTATATTATTCTGTTGGATTTTTTTTTTTAAATTAAATTGCCTTAAAATGAAGATCCATGAACTGTGCCCAGATAGTTGAGGCATAAATATAAAAAAATATGCTGCTGACATGAATGGTAATGGTCAAAGGTGTTAGAAAGCTTGCATATATTCTGTCTGAAAGAATGAAGTTGGCAAGCATCTTAACTACTAAAGGAATGCAAGATACAGTAGTTGGCCTTCAAAACTGTTTTTCTGGGCCAACTAGGATGAACAAAGTTGATTGTATGCAAACTGCAGGAAGCAGCTTATGAAACTAAACTGGAATAAATTCATATTCAGAGATCCCGTTCAGTGTTCCCTGAAGTCAGTGAAAGATTCCCAGTGAAAATACTGGACTTTAGAGGAGCCTTAAAATCTTCATTGTTTTTTCCATTTTGTCTGAATAATATATGCAGTGCCAGTGTTTTACAAATTAAAGCTGAAGCCCAGATTAACCATACAGATGCATTAGAAATTCAGCACAACTAATAGAATTATTTGTGTGTTTTTCTGTCTGATTATTTTTAATTTGATACATATGAACCAATACAAGCATTTTTTTGAAATTACCCAAAGAAAATTTTAAACTAAGGTTTTCTGTCTGATTATTTTTAAGTTTAATTTGATACATATGAACCAATACAAGCATTTTTTTGAAATTACCCAAAGAAAAGTTTTTCTATGCCTCAATTGCCCCCGGCTGCTCTTTTTCAGGAAGAAAACCGCTCATTCTTTTAAATGTTTTATTTGGGATCAATTCCCACCCCCCACCCCAAGTGTGGCTTTTACTTCCCCCTCTCACCTGCCCCCCCCAAATACTGTTAACTCATGCTTAGCTATGTGTTTGTATGGGTGATCTATTGGTAGAACTTGAACATACACAGTTGCACTTTTCACTTACGTGATGCAGAGCTGTCTTAAACTACAGATTGCTCTGGGCTACCAGGGTATCAGACCAGCTTCCTTAAAGGGAAAATAAAAATAATTTATTTCAATTTTACACATTAGAACAGGCTAAATTTGAACTGTTACTAAAGTGCTGATGCTGGCCACTTTCTCCCTTGCAAGTGATATCTCTGAACTAAAATGTGGTGCTCCATTATTCGTATGTTAAGTGAGCCATCTCACGCATATGATAAAGGTTGCAAGATGCTTTTGCACGCAGGTATCTTCCCCAGCGTCATCAGTCAGGAAACAGGCTAAACAGCTCAGTAGCTGACGATTCCCTTGTGTCCTCAGTAGGACAAACAACTTGTTCCACAGTTCCCTAGGAAAGATTAAGTTTATTGTAATATTATGACTAGAGGGATAAACTGCCACAAGCCTCTGTATCTCTACCAAATAGGTACCGTGGAATGAATGCTCTACAAAATGGCTTTGCATTACTAGCTTCTCATATCTGAACTACATCTTCCTGTATGACCTGAGTGGATCACTCAAATTAATTCGGCAATGTAGGTCACTGCAGGCTCATTGACTTGAAAGAAAAAAAAAATCATGTTGAAAGTTGAGTACAGAAGTATTTGAACCGTTGGCACCTTGTATTTCATTATAAAGGAGCACGTGTGAACAGTTTTTAAAATTCTTCTCAATTTATCTTTGTTTGCAGGTGACTTTGCTGCCTTCATTCATTGTGCTTCATTAGTACACTAATTGAAGTACTAATGAATTCAGTATAATACTGCGGAATCCAGCATGTTCAAAGTTAAACCTCACTATTCAAGTTTGTGGAAATCTAGAGGAAGATATTGGTGGAAACAAATCCTTAATTGGGTCAGTTATAAATCTTTCTAAAGATTCGGTTTCTTGACATCACCTGAGAGAATCTTAACAGTTCACTGCTACTTCTTTGCTTTGTCTCTGAATCCCAGCCACATGTTCCTGCTGCTTATTCTGTGCTGGCTCTGGCTTTTAGTGTACCTCTCCATAATCCAGCTCAACTCACTAGTTAGTTTTCAATGAAAGATTAATTCAACCAAAAAGTAGCTTTCAGCCAGATTAGCAAGGTGTAAGGAAAAAAAAAAAGGAGAAACAAAGACTCCCCATTTTAGTGAAAGCAAGATTGTCTGGTCTGACTGCAGAACCATACCTTCAAAGCATAAATAGCCAGAATAATAGTCATTTTTCTATGTCTTGTCCTAGAATGGTGTAACTGGTAAATGTGTGCAACCCCCACAGGCTGGGTTTTGTCTCTATTCCAGTTGGCAACAGAGCAGGTAATGTGTGCTAAACAGCATAGTAAAATCAAAATCTCTGTTATTATTTTATTTCTCTATTGTTGTAGCTCTATGTCAGTTTATCAGCTGAAGGCCTTTTGTTAATATAAAACATTAACGAGTGTGGATCAGCTTCATTGTCATTTGTTTGCCTGAACTCTTATTGCAGGTAATGCAATAGTTCCATATATATTACACATTATTATTGTCATTGGATAAAATTTTTTAAAAAGTATGCATTTCAGATGCATGTGGAAAAATACCTACATGTTAATAAAATGTGAGGATTTCTTTCACCTGTAAATATGTGGATTGGCTCATGAGATTTTGAGTACTTCAAGAGTTTTCCTGAGTGATCAGGAAATGGTGGTAGCACATCTGAACAATCTGTTAGCCTCAAATGCAAAGTAATGCATCTCCTGTAGACTAGATGCTCAGCTAGTATAAATTAGTAAAGATATGTAGGCTGAAATTATGTTGATTCACAGCAGCAGGCCCAAAAGTTTTTGTGCTGTACATTGAACAAAAGTTCCTATTTTAGTATTTAGGAGCTTGTTCAAACTTGAAAGATGTGCATTAATAAAAGGGATTTCTGAACATATAGTACTGTTGTTAATATCTGCTCCTTAGTTTAAGTCTGAATCTATTAATTTTGTCAACAACTAAGCTGTCTGTCCAAAAGCATCACACACCTCAAATTAAAAAAAAATAATTTACATGCTTATACTTAGAAGAATAGTCTTATACTTAGAAGAATAGTCTTATTTCAGTAGAATCACTAATGTGAGTAATATGAGGAATGAAACACTTTCATGGATATGATCTGAAAAGTAAAACTTTAAGGCTTATACAGTTAATTTATATCTTGATGTTTGACATTGTGACTAACAGAGCTGGTTTTTTTGTTGTGGTTTTTTTTTTTTTTTTTTTTTTTTGGTCCCCAAGCTGTTATACAGCCACAGGGGCAAATACTTTTGATCAGGTTGTAGCAAATCCTCTTCAATTTTAAGTACTCAGAAATAGAGATGGAAAAATACAGCAGCTTGCCCTACAATGTTGTCACTAGAGGTATACAACATTCTCAGCAATCTGGCTAACAAGAAGCATCCTATGGTTTTTCTACATCCTTTGAAGTATATCAGTATTACCATTAGAAATATAACAGACAGACAAATTCAAACAGTGGCCTTGACAAAAGATGAAAACTTCATTTAGCATTGGTACAAGTTACTGATACCAAACAAGCTGGGAAAGAAATTAGCAAGGAGACAGAATTATCTTCTTACCCTGCCAGAGGGAGTAACAGCAAAATTAACCTTGAAAACTGTTTGGAGAGCATTCTTGTGAAAACAGCATGACACAATGTTGAAGTTATGGATATTAAGAGGTCAACAATTCTTAAGTGATTACAGGCAGTTACATTTTATTTACTGTGTTTTTAAAGTAATATTACAGCAGACCTATTTGCGCTAAAATTTCTGAGTGCAAATACAGTATCTTCTCATTTTTTGTGGCCCGATCAAAGGATTTGTTCCATTATTATATTGTTCACCCCTCTTCTTAAAAGCAAAGTTTCATTCAGGTTTCTAATTTGAACATGTCAAAAATACAGCACCCCAATCTTAGTCAAACTTAAAATTCTTGCTCCTGCCTTAGGCTCAGTTTCAGATAGCCTGCAAGACTTGTTTGATGTATTTGAGGATCTTTTTTCTACTTGTAGCAACCTGCTAAAAATCTGTCAACCATGCATTCCATATGCTATGATTAGAATTTTTATTTGAGGACATGAGATTTTGTTAATATAATATTTAGGTCAGTAGGGCATTCTAACTTGAACATATTTGCTGTAGACTGCTTGATAATATTTGGTGGTTGTGATGAATGGTCTTCTAGTCTATTTTTTAAGAACACTTATTTTTTTTTAGTTTCTTTTCCTTCAGAAATAGTGTGTCCTATGGTATAATTTTGGTGCCTTCATTATACGTTTTTAGATCTTAGTTTACATATGGTTATGGGATAATTGATATATAGTGTTATGGGATAATTGTTATATTAAGACCAAAATTAAAATGAGCTATGAAGCATTGCATTTCTGCTTTCAAAATAGAGATTTTTGGCAAGTACTAGCTAAATGTGAACTAAACTTGGTCATTTAAATAGACTTTACTAGGAAAAAATATTCTTATATGTTGGTTATGTCACAGTAACTAAAGCATAATATTCTTAAATAGATTTGGTTATCTGCAGTTTCCCGAAAGTTTAGTAGTTTGAGGTAAATTATTGAGATAAAACATTAGGGTGAAATCAGTCTGCTAATTTATAACAGTGTCTGTGTTAGAGGTTAAGGTGTCAGCCAGTTTATGACAAAAGTACATAAATTTCCAACTTCATGGAAAGAAGGACAAGCATAAATGTACCTGGAGACAAGATAACACCGACTACTTTGAGCTGTGAAAAAAATGATAATTTTCCCCTAAGGTTTCTGTCTCTAGAGGCAATAAGTATTTTGAAAGTTGCCTTCTATATTAGAAAAAGAAATGGAGTACCTGCCCAGCTTAGCAGCAGCTTTTTTCCTCTTGAGTACTGATGAAGAACAGAAAACCCTTCAATGAGAGGTGTTTGCTTTTGCCAGTTAATCTTCTGAACACCACAACATGTTTTGGACTGAAAATTTAGAACATTTTAAACCCATGGAACAACATCCTTCAGGTGTGGTTCTTTGAGACTGATGAACCAACTTTACAATTCTCTGCTGTTGAAAGGTAAAGTCTGTTCTTCTATATTTAGAAATATAGCTGCTATGTGCTTTCTTTTGTATTTCAGTTTATTTGGGGGCGGGGGAGGGGGCACCTCCCCCCCAAGCTTGGTGTAGAACACAAAATTCCAGGATCATTGCTAATAGCTGAAGAAAAACATGAATTCAATAACAAGTGAAATCAACACTTCATTAAAAAGTTAAAGAAAAATATCATTAAATTTTCAGCCTTTTTCACCACAGAGTTTTTCCATTACAAATTGAGTAAGTCTAAACTGAATTTAGGATCTTTCAGCATGTTATTAATCAATAACATAACTGTAAATGTAACTGACAGCAGGATCCCACGAGGTTGCAATCTGTAACCTATTTAGAGGTAAACATTTTTGGGACCTACAACAAACCTATTAATAAACAACCAAGGCCAAGGTACTGAGAAGTTCCTAGCGATTGTGAATATTTCCTCTGCAGCTGCCCATAAGAGGTCTCATTTTGAAACAGTCTTAATGCAGAATTTACTTAATAAGATCTGATTTTTAGGAGTATGAAATTTGGCACATGTGTAAATGAGGCACTTATGTTTCTAATAACTTCTGAGGCTCTTAACCCAGAAGCTCACTTAGTATGATAATAGAGGCTCGTGTTCAACTCTGTAGGAGCTACTTTGGTCCTGTAACAGATATTCAGCAGAATGACTATGGGCCATGTTTTGTGTTACTGTGTTTGTTCAGTGACTGTTTCAGAGCCATTTAAACATTTTGTCCAGCTTATTAGCATATATTGTGTGTAGAAGAAGTTCAAATATATTTTATTCTATTCTGGAACAATACTATTCTTAAAAGTCAACATTTTTTGACTGTTAATAAAACTATTAAGTGTTTATAGGCTTGCAGAAGCCAAATAGAGAAACTGCTGTATTGTATTGCACTGAAAAAATGTTCTTTCTGTAGATCTGTGATTTAACCATTTGTTCATAGTTGTTTTTTTTTTTCTTTGGGGAGCCTTTAAGGAAAATAATGAACTACAGTGTGGTATTTTTCTCTGCTGCATGGGAGATGAAACCTGCTTTGAAGATTGAAGTCTGAAAACTCCTATCTGGCAATTTGATGATGGTGGACAGTTTTGCCATTCTGATGAAAAATAAATTTCTCCTGGTGCATTCGAGCACGTAATGAAACAAAGACATCATAGTAAAGAGTGTGCAAGTAGAAAGAGAGAAAAGGACAACTTAAAGAACAAGTGAAAATGACTGGATCTTATATTTAGCTAGGGGAACATAAGATTAGCTAGAAGTTACTTTATATTGCCATGAAGGGGACTGAGATACGAGGTTAAAGACTGTGAATTATAATGAATAACTGCATGAGAATAAATGCAGTTTGGAAGGACTTTAACTTTCCTGAAGCTTTTAGATGTATATTCTGTCCCTTTGTATCAGTGTGACAACTGCAGTGGCATAAAGTCCAAAATTTACTTACTTAGGTTTTTACGATTTAGTCTTGGCTTGCTGAAGAATTAGAGAAAATTATATTCCTATTTAAATGTTTTCCTCACTTCTAGTGAGAGAATAATACGATGATTTGCCCTTTTGACAAGGTAGAAAACTGGCTTCATGTATGTGTAAATTTGATCACTTTATACAGGGTATATGAAAGAGCGTTATATGCTAAGGACAGACAGAAGGAGGTGGACATCAGGAAAAAGTTACAGCTCTATTGAAGTAAAAAATATTTTTTCTGATAGATTTAATTAGGCCAGGATTTTGCGACAGATGTCCACGTGGATTTGTTCAGGTCAGTTTTTACTGTCTTTCATGTTTCTGAATCTAAGGGTCTCCTGACACATCTTTTGCTTCGAGGGATTCCCATAGGTAGTACTAGGTAATGGCTCATCTGTCCCAAAAGATTCATCCAGTGCAGGATTGCACAATGGTCTATTCTTCTATCATTAGTCAAATTGTGGCAGACTTCTTCCCCTTCATAGGAGAGTTGTGAGCTCCTAAAACAGAGAAAGAAAACAACTATTTCAGTTTGAACAAACGTAATCCATGTCTGGCATTATCTGTGACTGAGAATATCTCTAAGCAGCCTCTGTACTGTCTTCACCAACTTTTTTTGGAGAGAGACTGATAAACAGCAAAAAGAAAAATATTTCCTTTTTTGTGCAGTAAGCATTCACTCTTCAAAAGTTGTTTCAAATCTTAACTCTTTATGCAAAGTTCTGAAGTGTGCTGGATGATCTGTGTGTCATAAACACATCAGAAAAACATCTAACGCTATTTTGACTAAAAAATTAAAGCAGAGTAACTATTAAAAATTGTTTCCTGAATACAAGATTTTGTTTTTCAATCAGTTTAATTGTGCAGGATTTAAAGACCTTTCAGTATTTTATATCTTCCTTACTTTTTTTAACCTAAGTTTTCACTGAATTTATTTTGAAAAGGTTTATTCACAGAAAATGAAATTAATTTTTCAGTATAGACATATCTTTAAAAATACTTCAACAAAAATAAGGATTTGAAGCGTGTCAAAATGTATACAAACAAGAGCTTTGATAACACTGACTTTTTTTTTGTGGTGAAAAGTTTACCTTTTTTGCAGAAAGGACTTTTTAGATGGAAAATATTCTCATAAGGAATCTGTTAATAATCTCAAAAGCCATTTATGTTATGCCCTTGCTCCCAAACTGTTGCAAAACACTTCTCAAATCAGACTCAGAAATACACAGGTGAAATGCAAAATGACCAGAATTACTGCCTAAAAATTACTCTTTTGAATGGGAGTATCAACATTTTCATTTGCCAATTTATAGCCAGAAAATGCATTTTATCAGACAATGTAGTGAAAAGATTTGTATCTTCTTGTTAGAATGAACTCTCTCTGGAGGTGTTAAACCTTAGAAAAGAAAAACCTCTTGGGATTATCCTACTACTCTCCCTGAGTTAAGATCTGGTTTAATTCTGTTTTGATTCCCTCTCCCCTGTTATAATTCCACTATAAGGTGCTCTGAAATTTATGAAGTACGTTTTTGTTTTGATGTAAAACATTGCAAATGAGCTGGAATTCATGGAACTCAAGGTGACAAGAAGCCTTAGAAGGTTGAATATGAGGTGATCACTTAACAGGTTATTAAGTTTTAGCCAGTCACCTATTCTGTTGAGCCTAGTAATTTTGTTTTACCATAAACATAAATGTTTTTTGTCTTTCAAAAAACATTACCTAATTTTGACTGAAATATCAAAAGATGGGACCCTTATTTTTCTTGATAATTCTCCCCACACCCTTGTTTAAGACCTTGATTTGAATTTCTCTTTTTTCAGCTTCTTATTATTGGTTCTTGTTTGGCTGTTCCTTAGGAATTAGATAGCTCTCTATTATCTGGTATTTTCTCCCTGTAAAGATACTTGTATCGTGCTGTGACGACTGAAGCCCAAACAGCTCCTCTGCAGCTGAGTTAGAGCAAAAAAATAAGACATGCATTCCAGTTGATCACTGATAGCTGCAAAGTTAGGAATGCAAAACAGTATCAATATTTAGTCCCAAACTTTTCAGTATAAAATGTTTTTTTTTTTTTTCTCTTTTCAGTATATTGCTTTTTATAGAAAGCACAAGGATTTCAGTATTTAATTCTATTCAAATAATTAAAAGTTCCATTGTCTATTTCTGGCAATGGTCTTATGTAACATACTTTCTAATAAAAATGAAATGATGGATTCAGAAAATATTAAGGAATTAAATCTGAATACTCATTTAACTACTGCCCAAGAGAGTGAAATAGACAGTTATAGAAGGTGATAATGTATAGTCATGATTTGTTCTTTTTAAACTGTTATTTAGATGGGAATTATTTAAATATAAATTGAGTATTCTCTGAGTGCCTTGGTCTTGATTTTTATTTGGGCCTTAACCTGGTTTCCAGTACTGAGAAGGAGCATCTATGTCTAGTTAAACACAAGGGTAGCTATTTCGTCATTCAGTTGAGTGTTCTAACTTTTTTCAGATGCAGTCTGCCAGATGACATTGCTGAATGAAATAATTAAGAACTGCTGTTTTCAGCCTTGATTTATTTAGATGTACAGCCATCTGAATTTTAAGAAAAAACTGCCTTATGAGTGTTACCTGAACTAGCAGCTGTCCAGAATTTCTCAGTTCATCTCTCATCAAGAAGGAGTAGGTAAAAAAAAAACATGCAGAAAAAAAAAAGCTTTTTGGGTAATCTGGCTTTGAGTAATACAGGCAAAGAAGTGATTGGTATTTCAAAGAGTATTTACAAGGGGTTGCTTTCTATTGTTGTGTCCCTTGTGGCCATTGTAAGAGAGGAAGAGACTGCTCTGCTGAACGTATATCAGCTCTTCAATTTATTTAATTTTTACTTTTCCCAGAAATCAGACTTTAGGATCTTTTCTGCACCAAAATTCTGCAGAGTCCTTTAGTGTTGTTACTGCCCAATACTGTCTGATCACACAGAGTAAATAGTTTAGTCGTCCTGTTTCATGATGGATTTGCATTAACATTGGAGCAGGCTGCCCAGAGAACTTGGGCAGCCTCTGTCCTTGCATGTTTTCAATACCTAAATGGATAAAGCTCCAAGGAATTTAATCTGATCTCAAAGCTGACCTTGCTTTAGGCAGGAAGGTGCACCTAGAAACCTCCTTACATCTGTTCCACCTGAAAGCTGATCTTTGTGGGAGTGGTGTTAGTTGATCCATTTTATGTGATCGGGCTGTAACACTGAGCTATATCAGTAGGAGAAAAGGGGTGCATCTCGAGATTGTTCCACCACAACGATCATATCTGAGTTAGCCTAATCATTTTCAACAGACCAGTGAGAACTTGTAAGGGTTTGAAGGAGAGTGGATTGTGAATTCACATAGAGGTGGTCACTGCAGAGCTGATGGTTTTGGTGGGCTAGTTCAATAGCTGATTGCTGCATGTCCTGAACTTTGTAGCTGAACAGTCAAACTGCATCTCTAATGTTGCCAGCTCAAAACTTTTCCCGAGTATTACATTTAGCAAAACAAAAAAAGCAAAGGTGACTTGCCTTGTCTTTTATTTTTGAGCATGTTACTTTCAAACTGGAACAAAAGTCAAAGCATTTAATCCTTTGTTTTTGCAATTGTTATGTACAGGTTTGCTTAAAAATCAGATTTATAACAAAAAAAATATTTCCATATACCTTGTATTATTACTTTTTTAATATATGAAGATAAATAGCCAACTGTGATAAGGTAAAATTGTTATTGTGATTGTGTTTTTAATTAATTTTTATCAGAGGTTCTAAAGACTGTGATTATAGTGGATATGTTATAGCTGAATTCTATAATCTCATAGGTGGTTATTTTACCTTTTTTTGGCATATAGTCTTTATAAGGGCTTAGTTATAACAGATTTGCCTTTATTACAGCAAATAATGAATCAGTTTAATAAGATTATACTATTTTGAAACTTGACATTTAGCTCAGGTGTGGTTTTTTTTCCAATTAATCACAATATAGTAATCTTTTCCAGCAAAGTTTCTTCAGCAGCATGCAAAATTATTTCATTCTAATGAATTGAAGTCTGCTATTGAGAAATTCAAACTGTAAACCTCAGAGAATTTCCCAGTTGCAGTGAAGATTAGGAGTAGAGTGGGGCTAACTATTGGCCTAATAGTCCCCACTTACCTTCTAATTGACTTCTATCAAATGATGCTCCAATTCTGTCCTCCAGTGACCCTGTTCTGTTATCACTGACATGTCCTTATTTCAAGAAAGATCGATGTAGTGCAAAACATTGATGAAAGAGAAATGGAATTAAAAGTGAGAATACTATATGGAAATATTTTTTGATACTTTTTTTGGGGGGGCATGAGCATTTTCTAAGTTTGAGGGGGACTGCAATTTGGTGGAGAACTAAGCCAGTATGATTTCTGTGGACTAGCCTGGCTTCTTCAAGTGCCTTGATTAAACGTTCCTGCTCCTTTACTTATGTCAGTTTCAACATGGCTTGTTTGACCTGATTTTTTTAAATTTTTTTTTTAAATTTATTTTTAAGCACAGTAACTCAGTAATATATGTCAGTAACAATGAAAAAAGTAATGTCTTTTAATCATGACAGTACACTGGTTGGACAAGCACCAGAACTGGGGTATAGGAGGGAGAAAGACTGTATAGATGACTTGGAAACAGAGATAAATCTCATCAATAAGCAGGATTTGGAGGCACAGTTTGAGGATAAAGTTACACTTCATGACTGATGTAGTCTAACAGCTTGCTCTTGTGAGAATAGGTAAATTCTTCCTCAACTGTTCCTAGCTGCATGATCCCACCTTTTCCTTCACGCCAGCTCTAGCACTTAACTGATTGTGTGATAAATCGATTCAAGTCTTTAAGTCATAGACAAACTATTCAGTCTCCCTTCTTTGTTATGTTAGTTTTCTTCTGATTCAACAAGTTGAATTGACTCAATGCAGGGTGCAATGTGTGGAAGAGCCAGAACAGGCAGAATGGGAAAGGAGAAAGAACGGTGTATACGGTCAGAAGCAGGAGGAACAAGATCCCCCCCTTCTGGTAGTGATGAACTAGTAGATCAATTCAAGACCTAATGTCTGACTTAATCCCATGCTGTTAATTTTTGCAACAGCCCAACAGTTGTTTTCATAAAAAAAATATTCTTAGTTATTATCTTTATTTCATTTCAAAGTTAAATACTGAATGTTCTTTTTTTCCTGGACCAGTTCTGGGTAACACACTGATTTGAAAGCACCTGTCTGATCCCCTTTGCTAGCTCTGGCAAGTTACAGAATTTGACAATAATAATTGTCAGTATGAGCATGATTTCCACTTTCTGTCCTTGCTTTGATTTCTGACACTAGCAGATGGCTTCTTAAAAAGATAATTTCAAATGCACGCTTTTCCATCACTTGAAGTCATCTCTTGCTTTAGATACGATATTTAACTCAGTGGCTCACAAAATACTGTAACTTAGAATTGCTAGTGGTCCATTAACTTAGTTACTTTGACAATGATTCAATGATTGGAAGAAGTCACAGACATGCTCAACAGCATAATCTGTGTATTTATTAACAATGTCAAAACCTCTCTAATTTCAGAAGCAGCATTTTCTTCCAGTTTACTCAAGTGGTTGGAAATACATATTTTGAATGCCTGACTGTAATATGGTAGAGTGTATATTTATTAATAGTATCTAAATATGAAGAGATTCCAGGAAGAATGGAAAACCACTGTACAGAATAGTCTGACATGCATTTTCTTCTTGTCAGTTTGCATAGTTACTATTACCAGAGGTGCATTTGCCTGATTGTGTTGTTAAAATGAGATTTATCTAAGACCAAAAAGCTGAAAATCTAAGAATGAAGCTGTTGGGGATTTTGGAGCTGATTAGAATTAAGTGAGCTAGAACTGAGGTTGCTTCTATATGTGACAATAGGATTACCTTTGTGTTAAATTATCAGGTTTTATTTTTTACAGAGAGTTAAGCCCAAACTCAGAATTAAATGTACATGTTTGTTTTAACATTGAGAACTGCAATATAGAAGAAGACATCTGGTATTTGGAAATATGCAAACAGAATGTTCATCAGCTCACAATGATAATGATAGTCAAACTGCTAATTACACAAGTTTCTGCTAGAATAAAGGACCCAAGCATTACTTAATTCAAAGAATGTCAATATTCCAGACTGTACTTAACATATGTAGGCTAAATACTCTGCTAAATTGATGCTGATGGGAACAGCTTTTTTCAAGAAAGTGCATATATAATCTATTCTGTGGCCTTATTATCCAGCTCCCCATATCACAGACTTTGAAGCAGATCACATAGAGTTTGTTCAGCTGAGCTGAAGAAAGACTTGTAGAAAGTTTTTTCTGTGATAGAGCTAGGGGAGATACCAAGGAGAGACATCCAAACAAGTATAAAAACATGCCCTAGAGGCCCGTAGCCGTACTTGGAGAAACATAAAGATCAACCTGTGAAGAAAAAGTTAATAGAGCTCACTGTGACTGAACCCTCAGTGCTCGATTTGTCATCCAAGCACCTGTGATAAGCTATGGTGAAAGTCTGAACTGTCTCATGGTAGAATTGTGTGGGAAGGCTTTTCATGTGCAGTTCTTTAACAATTGAAACAAAGTTTGAATATTGTTGATGTGATAATGTCAAGTCTGAGATTCTTAGATACTGGTTTTGTGTTATTGGGTTTGTATCTTTTTATGTTCAATGCATAAATTAATTTAAATTTAGGAGCACTATGAATTGGATGACCATGCAGCGAAGTGAGATAATCTGAGTAAAAAAAATTTAAATGTTTTAATGCATGTAACTACAGAAAATCGCTAAGTAGATTGCAACTTGGTAAGTAAAACCAGATGATTATAAAACTTCATCTTTTAATATGAATTAAATTGTCATTTTAGGCTCTAGTGAATTCTTTAGAAAGATTAATCTTGATTTAAAGACATCAAATCACAGACAAATAATAAATGTTTCTAATAGGCATTTTACCTTCATGATTAAGATTGTGTGCCTTATTCTCGTTTGAACTTCAGCCTCCAGTGATATCCTAGGAGTCAGTTTTCACTCTGAAGTGTTTTCTAACTTGATGGTCTCACATTAGGTAGGTAGGAGATTTGGGAATTGATTACTTTTCAAACAAAGACGGGACACTTTCTGCTCACTGAAAAGAGGAAAAGACTATCTCCCTTTACTTGACCATAATTATTTTCATAATTTATATTCATATAAATTACTATGAATCATTTAGTAACAAGCACTGCAGTCATAAATAATATGGCCTGCTCAAGGGAAATTTGCCAGAAGAGAAGGAGCTGAATACATTATAAAATACTACTATAGCTCTGAACAGTTTTTTTTCTTAGGCAAGTATCTGCATCTTCAAATGCATGCTTATAGGGAAGACAGAAAAAAATCTTAACTTTCAAGACTGCATATATACATAATTGCATACCAGCATGGGGCATTACATTAGCAAGTAAACGAGGCATAGATTTTAGAACATGTCCTGCACCTTTCCAAATACATCTGATGCAATATTATTTCTAAATGGAAAGTTTTGAAGATTGTAAATTATATCACTAGATGGCAGTAATAGCCAAGTGAAATGAAACAGCCAGCTAAAGCATCTCAAGGTTTTATTTTTAATTTAATCTCTTAATATCGACTCTAGATATAAATGTCAGACATGACATTCTGCTATGTCCAAACCCAGGTCAGATATAAATTATGATGATTCATAGCTCTGTTAACAGGATATAAGATACTACAAAAGGCTATTTGCAATGCATTCTAGAGCTTGGAGGATCCTATCAGAATCTTCAAATTTTTCTGTCTGGTTGATTTTTTTTTTTTTTTTTAAAAGTAAACAGCCAGGAAGTTGGGTGCTCAATGACCAAAGTGGCTGTTTCTGACATGGTAAGGCTCAGAGCCCAGGAGACAGGAAATGAACTACTAAGTATAAACTGTTAAAAGCAGAGGGCAGATGTGGTTCCAGAATCTTATTGGATAATGTGTAAATTGAAACATCTAAAATAGTGGCCATTTGTAGGATTCAAATAAGCTTAAAACAAGATAACCGTAGAAAAAGTTTTGATGGCATGGAGGAAACAAATACAGTCATTAGGAAATCAAGATATTAATTTAAGTCATTAGCTGATTTAACATCAAGTCTAGTTTTCTGTGTATTTATTAATCAATAATCATGCTGTGTCACCACTGTGACATGGCACAGATATGCCATATAGCCACTGAAAAAGGAAAATAATCCATCACAGATACATTGTATAGCTCCTTTGTGACACTGGAAAAGGAGAAATAATTCGGCCACAACTTCCTAGCAGTCTCCCTGGGTTGCATGTAGGTGCAGAAGCATAGCCAGTACCTCAAAGGAAGTGATTATCTCTCTCTACTCAGCACATGTGGTATATGTAGAACATTGTGTCCAGTTTTTGGTCCCCTAGTACAAGAAAGACATTGATAAATTGGAGCAAGTTCAGTGGATGGCCACTAAGATGGTCAGAAATGAGTTGGAGCTCATTCCCTATGAGGACAGGCTGAAGGAACTCGGCTTCTTCACTTTGGAGAAGAGGAGGCTTCATGAGGCCCTAAGAGCAGCTTCCCAATACAAGGTTAGCAAGATGGACCCAGGCCCTTCACAGTGGTCCATGGTAGGTGGATGAAAGACAATGGACATGAGTTGAAAAAATCATAGAATCATTATGGTTGGAAGAGACCTCAAAGATCATTAAGTCCAACCGTATACCTGATGCCACCATGCCCACTAAACTATGTCTCGAAGCGCCACATCTAAACGTTTTTTGAACACCTCCAGCGATGGTGACTCCACCACCTCCCTGAGGAGCCCATTCCAATGCTTAACAACTCTTAACAGTGAAGAAGTTCTTTCTAATACCCAACCTGACCCCCCCCTGCCGCAACTTGAGACCATTTCCTCTTGTCCTGTCACTAGTTACCAGGGAGAAGAGTCCAACCCCCGCCTCGGTACAACCTCCTTTCAGGTAGTTGTAAAGGGTGATAAGGTCTCCCCTCAACCTCCTTTTCTCCAGACTAAACAACCCCAGCCCCTTCAGCCGCTCCTCATAAGACTTGTTCTCCAGACCCTTTACCAGCTTTGTCGCTCTTCTCTGGACACGCTCCAGCAGCTCAATGTCCTTCTTGTAGTGAGAAGAGAGGTTCTGACTTGATATAAGGAAAAGCTTTTGACCATGAGGAATGACAAACTGTTGTGAGATTGTGCAGCTTCATCCTTGGAGGTTTTAACTGTACAACTAGATACAGCTCTAAGTAACCTGGTCCGACAGTCTCAGCTGTTCAAATCTTACCTTGCTTTGAACTGGAGGTTGGTCTAGAGACCTCCTGAGAAGCTTTCCAACCTAAATTACCTTATAAACCAATATTAACTGACTAGATGCATGTTTATGAACGTGGAATGAAACAAGGCGAGAGAAGGCAGTCTGCCACGCTATGGCAATAAGCAGATTAGCACATGACATCCTAAAGTACGATATATAAAATAGTTCAATAGCTACTGGAACTAAAAATTAATATTGTTAAAAATTTGCCATACTTAGTTTGTTAATTTGTTTCCAACTTTCAGTACATTAAATATTATCCCATACACATTCTGGATCTCTTTTCTAATGTTCCTTGATCTCTACTGCTCTCTTCTGGCTCTCACTTAAACACCCCCCAAAAAGCTTTCCTTATCTTCCCTACTTTGTCCACTATACTCATTTTTCTTCCAATGAGAAGAGATGGTATCAGCTTTACAAGAAAATGGAAAAGCTATGTGTCTTTATTTGGACAGGAAAAAAAAAAAATCTAGATTATTTTATCTGTTTTGAGGGAGCCAAGAAGATACTGAATCTAAATCAACATCCTGCTTTGTAACAAACTTTTAATTGGATAGCCTACAGGCTGGAGAATTTTTAAAGCAAATGCTTCATTTCTTCTCTTCATTTCTAGTCTCCTATAGAATAGATCCTCTTTGTGCTCAGCCACAGGCAACGTCTCACTTTTTGTATAATTCACAATGAATTAACACTGACATAGCACGCTTTCTTCCCAGCTCTCAGGTGCTGTGCACAGTATCTCCATGTGTGTGAGGGATGAAATAATATTACCACTACCTTTTTCATATATGCTTTAATAGCAGTAAAGATTAGGTAAGACTCAGCTTCAGCCTCCCTTGCTTGTATCTGAATAGCGCTTTCTTCCACAAGCAGCAATTTGAAAGGAATTAATCAGCCTGAGTACAGGTAGTAAAATCAGCCCTTGTACTCAAGAGGATGACTCTTTTGCTGCCTCCAGTGACTGCACCAGGAGCAGATAAGGAAGAGCTGTTATAACAGCCAAGCAAGACAGGGCTGAGATTCAGTCTCAAGTAAAACTAGAATCAACAAAGACAAGTTGTGGGCTTTCCTCTGTGTTTTCTGTTAACGACATACAGAGAGCTGAGATCTACAGATTTTTTTTTTTTTTTTTTTTTTTTTCCCCTTAAAAGAAGCCAGAAGTACACTGCTTTATTTTGCTGGGAAATGTCCTACTGCCATTAAACTAAATTTCAGATTGTTCTACTGTTGTTCTTTGCTTGAAAAAATTTAGTGGGAGGATGCAAGAACTGTTTATAATTACATTCATCGGTTTAGTTGTTCTCATTCTAAGAATTTTGTAATCAAACCAGATAGGTCTTTTATATTTTATGTCCATATTTAAAGATCATGATGGACATGGAAGTCAAAGAACACATGCTTCCTGGCATACAGAGGAATCAATTTATTTAGACCATCTGAGTAGCTGTCCCATTCAAATATTGCAATATATGCAACTCAAAAGACAGTTTAATTGGATTTTGCTCCTTCAACATGCTTTACATTAATGTTATAGTGTACAAAGCTTTTCTGTTTACCGTAGTGTCTTCAGAAAATTAAGCTAATATTTTTATAAATAATTCTATTGTTAGATGTGTGCTTTATGTACATTCTCAGATCCAAACTGAACTTCTTGAGAAGAGCTGAACTCAGGGAACGAACCTGCTTTCATATGAGCATAATGACCTCAACAAAAATGAAAGTGCAGCAAAGTAAGCCTTTGAGTGGATTTTTATTAGCAGAAAGGCATTCTGCCAAGTTTAGGCAAGAAGGCTGTACGCAGATATTCCTCCCCTCCCCCTATAAAAAGCAGTATGTAATTACCAGCACTGAATCTAGCAGCAGGAAGTAACATTTCACAGTTTCAAAATGCAACTTGATTAGCCTTTCAGTGTTAAAATTAAAGCTGCGAGAGCTCAAGAAGATTTGCCAGCTCAGCAGACTTCTAGGTTTGTTTGCTTAAAAAAAAAAGTTTTTACTATTCCTTTTGCAATCATTAAGGTGAACTTAGTTGAAACAATGAAAAAATAGAACAAATTTATGATAGCTTGAGGTCCCAATAATTAGTGAGAATAAAAACAGACTAGAGGGAGAGGTTCATTTGGTTTTGGTATTTAACATGTATAAACAAAACTCTTCTTACACAAGAAGTTGGACGTCTGAACCCCAGAACCTGTACTGTAATTCTGATTTGCACTGACACTGCCATTTACTTTGAGCAGGAGATAGTTTTGTTTACCTTTAAATATTATGAACTGTTTTTATGTTTAAATATTATAATCTTGCCATGCATCTGTCACCATAGGGTCTTAATTTTTTTTTTGCTTTTTACCACAATCTTTGTTGTAAATTTTAAGGTTCACACTTAAAGTTGAATGATCTGTTTCATGTCTACCCTAATTTGAGTTACATGTTGCACTGTCTTTTGCTTTCTCATGACAGAGGTATGAAGAGTTTTGCGCTATTTATTCAACTGTTGAAGTCTGCACTGGCATGGGTCTGATACTGCAAACTGTAATTAGTAAGATGAAGCCAGTCTGCGTTACCTCTTACGTAGAAATTATCAGTGTAGATGTGCATTAGTTCCAGAGAAGCTGTAGAAAAGATTGTGATGTGGCATATTTTCATAATATTTTCACCATCAACACTGTATGAGTAGTTCTAGTCCCTGACCTATTACTAAGACGAATTTGTATTTGCCCAAGATGGACAGCATATACACTGTCAGTGTATATTGTCCAGAAAGAGAAAGAAGTATCTTTTGTAGTATCTTTTGTTATCTTTATGCTAGAGGTCACTTGTATACTGTATTAATTAGAAAAACTGAAACGTGTGTTGTTTTACTATAAGCACTGACTCTTGACCTGAATTAATAGACAAAACCAGTATGTAGCATACAGTCAGAGGAAAATTTTCATGTTGAGACTTTACTTTTTACATCCATTCATTACAGGTTTTTTTTGTATTGCTCAAAGACCCAAAACCCTGAAGCAATGAACTTCAAGGGTTCAAAAGACATGAGCTATTTAAGATTGGCTGGGTGCTGAATTTTAGAGTAGAAAACTCCCCCTTTCCTTGAGAGGAGTTTCCAGAGCCCCATCTGTTACAGTCATATAAAAGACAAACTGAAAATACAAATAAAGAAAAATGCCCATTCAAAATGTAAGTTTCATTTGCAGTAAAATTAGACTGTACAATCTTTCTCCTAGCTCAGTCCTATCCAGCATGCAATTTGTGATAAATGATGGGGAAGTAGCATCCATTGCCACTCAGCTGCAGCCATTCACAGGCATACATACCTACATAACTGAGATATTAGTTGTCGTAACCTTCCCATTTCATTTCCTGTTTTCTCCTCAGTCATTTCTGGTATGTCTTCAACCAATCAATTCTCACTTCTATTTTGGTCCAAATCAGAGAAGTCAGCCTAGAAGACTGACCTCAATATTTTCACATAATTCAGCTATTGGCAAGTGCTGTCATGGCACAATGTACTAGTTTAGATCTTGAAAATGCTACAGGTTTAGAAGATCAATGTTTTCTTAGGCTAGTTGCTTTGCTGATAAAGCAGAGTAAGTTGCCCAGGGCAGAACAATGCAGTAATTAATTTCTATCGCATTTGGAACCCGAGTTAGCATGGATATATCAGCACAGTCTTGCCTTCCTCCATGTAGGCTGACTCTCCTGATGTGGAAACAACTCCTGAAATTTTTCACGTTATTCTGCCATGAATGAGTGAAATCCTGGCAACAAAGAAATCAATAGCAAAAATTCCTGGAGGTCATTTCTGTCAGGGTGTTGCCACTAGATGCGCATTTAATTATGTTAGTGAGAAAGAATAAAATGATATCAGGTGCGTGCCTTTTGAAGCAGAGGTAGGGTCAAAAGCACAGCCTTATGTTCTTTTTGCAGGGGAGCACAAAGGAAATTAATGTTTGGATGTTATAGTCCAGGAAGCTTCTGTGTTTCTGTATAGAAACTTGGTTTCTTAGTTATTTGCATATAATAACTCCTGTTAGTGTGAGAACTGCAAATTAATTTTATGTCTGTTTAGCTTTTTCCTGGCCTGATAATTACACACACCAGCTATTTGTTATCTATTCTGTTTCTTTACACTGTCTTCTAGACTATGTAAAATGTTCTTTCCCTTTATGGAAAGACCATTTTTTCTGAGGTTGGAATTTCTTTAAATCAATCTAGCTGACAGATATCCTTTTAGCTCTGGTTCAGCATCCTACAGGCTCTTTCTATAGCTTTTAGGTTTGAGGTCAAGTCCTTTATCACCCTGTTACCTTGGTATTTGCCTGCTGGGGCTCATACTGTGCTTGCAGCAAATTTGCATGACAACTTTTTTCCTAGGGACTTTACCTTTTCTTTTGGTACTTTAAAGAAGGCGAAAAAAATTGAGAAGCCTTGTGCCAATTTAGTCTTCCCAGGAGAAACCTTCCTTATTCCCTACAAATTCTGGTGACTGGATGTTCCTGTAACACAAATTTCTTTTTGCTGTTATCTTCATTTTTTGTTTGTGTACTTCGTTTTCCTAGCCCAGGAAATAGGCTGCAGAAAAAAATCATTTCACACTTGATGCCAACGTCCTGCACTGCCCGTCACCTCACTGAGGGAATTGGAATGGACAGAACATAACCCATGGTGAAAATACAGGAAGTTGAAACTTGTAAGTGGGAGACGGTAGGAGTTTGGCTTGAGCTGAGCCTGGGGAAGGGGGAGGAAAGATGTTTCCGTAAGTGTTGGTTTAATTACTTATGTTTTCTTTTTCCCAATACCTGAACCAGTGATTAGAAGTTTGTGTTAATTGGAGTAAATTAAATTAAGTAAAAATAAATTCCCTGAGTGTTAAGACTGCTTTGCCTGTGACAGTATTTAATTTCTTCAGATCTGGAGGCAGACTCCACAAGGAAACTTGGACTTAAAAGTTTCGCTGTACTTTGGTTTTGCTGCCTAGTTTGCCTAGGACATCCCACTGGTACAGAGTTGGAGACAGCTGGGAATAGCTATTTCTGGACACTTATCTGGGAATAACTCCTCTCTAGTTTACATCCTTGGGCAACCCAAACCTCTGTCCTCTTGCCAGATGACAGAACTGAATGTTTCAAATATCTTCATGTGTACTTAGTTGTACTGTTAGGAATTGCCTCAGATGAAGTTTCATTCTGTAAATGTATTATGGAATTTTAATCACCAGACAATAATTTTCTGTCTTGAATCCTAATTCTCCACTGGTTTGCACCTTGTGTATTAATTTGCACATATGCAGAGTGCAATGAGGTGTTAAATGAAACCAGTCCGGTCTGGTAACAAATTGCATGCTCCTTGAACAGGTGTAAATTATTGTGATGAAATGTAAAGAAGTAGGGAATTGAAACCTTTGCGGCAAGATGAAATTATTTTGTCCAATTGCTTTCCCATTATGTAGAAAACATCTTTTTGCCTGTCTTCATAATTATTAAAACATTTATGTGTCATCAGATGATACCAGCCAATAACATTTAAGGCCTAAAATTTTCATCTTTCTCTTTCTTAAGATATTAATAACCAGCACAGTATAGTTCTTCAAAGAAAATCTAATTTAAATAATGACAGTTCAGTGTAAGCAACAAAATTTTTGTCAAAATAGCTTTTTTCTGAGATAACGACATTGATTACTAAGTGGGAGTGGTATCCTGTGGCTTCCAAAACTAATACTGACTGTATTCTGATAAGTAAATAGCACTAAAAGACAACTTTTATATATACTGTTTTTAATGTAACATTTAACATCAGTTTAGAAATCAGTACTTAGTGAAAATAAGTATTCACAGAATCATAGAAATATTGGTCAGAAGAGACCTTTGAGGGTCATCTAGTCCAATCTCCTGCTCAAAACCAGACTATTGCCAACACTAGATAGTCAGCTACGGCTTCTTAATGCAAAAAGAGGGCATATAGGAAGAGTAAACAAGAATAGGTGCCAAAAGAAGATGCTATAAAAGCATTACTTAGGGATGAGATTTCTATGGCCAAGCTTAGCTGGCGCTAAAACTAGGTAAGGAAGTAATGAGTAGCCATAAGTGATGCTACCAGTATGCCAGTAACAAAAGGAAAACATAGGTCTGCTGATGAAAGGGTCTAATCCTGTATTATGCTATTTCTGAAGCTTTTCATTCACCTACAGTTGAGTAAGTAACAGCACAAGTATTGTCAATGGCTAGATTCACAATGCAGGATTGCATTAATGAATCAAATGCAACTACATTATTTTATCTAGTTGTTTTACAACCTGCTTTTAAATTGCAACATCAAACTCTCTGTATGTCAGTAGGACCAGAAATGGATTTTAAAAGTTTTCCTTTTCCCTATTCCTCCTTTGTGACTAATTATACCTCAAGTTGTAAGAGCACTCTACATCAGAGAGGAAAAAGTAATTTGTTATTATTGTGGCAGGCTTTGCAGTTATAAAAGTTGTATGTTTCCTGTTGATACTAGGCTGTAGCTCATGAAACTTCAGCTAGTTCCAGCTAAGTCAGTTGAACTATGTGAATTTCCATCAGGTAAGGATCTGACCTTCCAAAAAATAAACCTAAAACAAGCTTCACATTGCTAGGTGATAATGCATTAACAGATTTTTATTTAGACTTTTGGATATTTTCTCATTAAAACAATTAAATAAAAAAAAGTAATTCTGATGTTTACAAAGTACTTAGCATTCAATATGATTGCTTCAGTAACTTATTTTTTTCCCATTGTCTCAACTTGTCTAATTCATTTCTTCCTCTGGTCTGCCAGTAAAGGTCCTTCCCCATCCTTAACAAGGAAGATATCCAAACATCCTGTTTGGCACTTAGATCACATTCTCTTTCTCAGTGTTCTCTGTGCCAAAAGAAAATGAGGAAGCAAATTCTCTTGGAATTTGGAAAGAAAGCATCTCTCTCCGGATTTATGCTGAATGCTGCATTACAATCCCTTTGTTCCTTTGCTCCTGTAGTTGAAAAAGTTTAAATTTCCCAATGATGCAAGTATTGGCAAACATGTTGAATTATTGTTAAAAAGGAACCCCAGTAGAGATTCTTTGTTGTGGGATTGTTTACATCATTACAGCTCAAGCCTATGGGAAACGACTTTCAGCAATTTTTTGTGCACACATGTACACACTCTCTCCCCTTGTGCTTGCTCATGCACTCTCCCTGACCCTCACACACTATTAGCCTTAATTTACGGAAAAAACCTGAAAGCTTTGAAAATTGGAACATGCATTAGACAACAATCAGAACAGGTTTCCTAATTGATTATATCTGTCCTTTATTAAGAAATAAGATATCCTGTCTATCTTTTAGATTTTGTACTGTGACTATTTAATCTTTATAGCTATTTATCAAATACTATTTGCAATAATGTGTATAAAGTGCTTTAGATGAGTGCCCCATGTTTCCATTTTCTGACAGTATTCTACAGCCAATGACTTAATGATGTCAGTTGGTTAGTTCTTAATTCTGTATTCTTTATTTTCAGTCTATGACTGAAATAGGGGCATGATTTCTTATCTGTGCATCATGACAATCAAATATACTTTCAAAGCTTACAGTTCACTCTCTAGTTTGTCCTAAAAGTGAAAGGCCAAAAATATTCTGAACAAAGAAAAACAAAGAAGTCATGAACGAACATCCTTTTGATCTTGCAGTGAGAAAAGAAAATTAATTGGTAGAGCTACTAAAGGTGGAGATAAAAAGGGAACACCACTAGAAAAACCCAGTTGAACTACTTCAGCTAAACACTTGGCCAGTTACTTGTAAGACTAAGCTGCTAGCAATAGTTTGAAGTCTTCAAAGGGATAATGGCCTGAACTTTACAGATGCTTGAATTTGCAATGTTTTACTAAAAGGAAATATTTAAAATTTCAAAAATAAGATATTAAAAATGTTAGGACCACAAGTCTGTTCCTGTTAAAACTTGTGCATTTTTCTGTGCCTTTCAGTAAAAATAGAATCAAGCATTTATGTTGCCTCTAGTGATTACTAAGTTGCTAGTAGTGTAACACTGGTTAAAGTAATCCTTATAATGCCTATAACCCTAGTGCTTATATTGTTCTAAAACTACTTTCAATATGAATAAATGATTGGAGAAAAAAAAAGCATAGATATTTAGAGGACAAATATTTTAAAAAATGTATATTATACCCAGTACCATAAAATCACAGATTAAATGCAGCAGGTTTTCTGTCTGTCATCTAAAAGAAGTTTATTAGTTGCAGAGTCTGCCATGACTAAGAGCTGTCATTCCTCATCAAGTCCAGCTCCGAAACCCCAAAGCTCAGACTAGACAAGGTGACTGTCTTGTTAGAAAAGTCCCTGAGGGTGTTTGGGTGATTATCAGACTCTGAAAGGGCAGCCTAGTTCTTCTAGATTAGTAGCTTCCTTAAGGCCTGCTTTTCTAGGAATTAGCACAGTTCTGCTTACTGTGGGCTTCATAGCAGAAAAGAACATCTTTCCAAAAGTCAATCAGAGCTTTTACATAAAAATATGACAACATAACTTAGAGGAACTCTTGGTAGAACTCGACAGCTTGGTGTCATTTGAGTATTTGAATGAAGACATTAGTTGACACGCCAGCAGAGTAGAAACTGCTGCAAAGACAAGGTTTGGACAAAACTCCTGTAAGTATATTTTGCAAGGCATCTTCAGAGTGGCTAATCTTTTCAAGTACATTTAGACTGGGGGAAAAGGAAAGAACAAAATTTTGAGAAATACAAACTGTAGTGAATCATATTATTAATAAAGTCAAAAGGTGCTTGAAATGTTCATCCACTAACTAGTTCTAAACTGGTTGTCATATTTTTATAGCCTTAATACAAGCTTATCAGAAGCTACAGCTGCTATTTGTCTAGAATACAGAATCATAGAATAGGCCAGGTTGGAAGGGACCTCAAAAAATCATCTGGTCCAGCCTTTCATGGGAGAGGGAGCCTAGATGAGGTTATCTAGCACCCTGTCCAACCACATCTTGAAAACCTCCAGCAATGGAGACTCTACAATGTTGCTGGGGAGGTTGTTCCAATGAATGATTGTTCTCACTGTTTTAAGCAGTGAAATTTATTTCAATTATTAATAATCTGCCTTACACAACAAGAAGATCTTTCAAGGTATTAGATGAATTTCTTTCCCTCTAGTTAAAATCTGACTAACTAGGCCTAATTATTCCAGTTTTTACAAAGTTTAATAAACTACTAATTCAAAAAAATCTGTATTTCTGATTTCCTGAATTGAAAGGTATTAGATGAAAAAGAGATTTTCATGAGTTGGAAGGTTTCTAGATTTATTATTTCTGGAGACAGTCTTGAGGAAAGCACAGAGACCTTGAAATTAAGACATGCAAAAACTGCATTTAAAATAGAGGCAGTTGTTGATAATACAATTATGTGTACACAGTAGGAATAACTTATTAAGGAGATGTCATGATGACTGTTTCCAGCAAATGTGGAGTAATTGGCTTGAGTAGCCACTTGATGTCATCGTGGTGCTACAAAAATTGTCTAAAAACCATTTAAAAACCTTTGATTCAAAGAAAATTATTGTTTCAGCGAACTTGGCTCATCCATATTCCTAAAGTTTTTTTCAGTTCTCTGCAAACCTTTGCTTTATTTTCCTCCCCCCCCCCCGCCTCCCTGCAGTCATGCAGAATCTAAGAAGCTTTCTGACAGAATGCTTAGTCTGTTCTTTTTTCTTTGACTTGAAATAGCTGCAAAGTTTTCAAGAAGATGTGAGTTACACTTATCCCTAATGCAACAATGTTTGATATCAAGAGTTACATTAATTTGGACTAAATACTCTGTCAATGCTATATGAAAAATATGTAGGAAATCTTTCAAGAGTTTGAGTGATAATTCTACTTCCAAGGTCATTCAGCTGTGTTATGCCACCGCTGTCCTTTTTTCTGACCGACAATAAAACTTTAAGAAGACAGTTAAATTTTTGTCCAGGAAAAGCTGTTTTTTAATGTTTTCTCCTTGACACCCAACTTGATATAAAGGAGTAAAAGATCTCATTTGATCATTGTCAATTTCTCTGGTGGGGACAGGAGAGGGCAGAAAGGATGTCTATCTCTTAGATAAACTTTACAGGCTTCAGAACAAAATTTTATATGGGGTTTGTGGGAATTTTTTTTTTTTCTGACTCTTTTCCCAGAGTAAAATATCCCTGATCTCTTGAAGTATCTTTCTCCTACCACTCTTCCTCCATCTACCTAGGCAGATTCCCTAGATCAACTAATTTTTTACTGTTTTTTTTTAATTTCCTATGACTTGTTCTTTTCGATTCACTCATTCTGTTCTTCATACTTGCTCTCCATTCTATGACTGTTAGGCCTGCATTTCCCATCATACAATTCACAATGTTTTCCCACAGTACTCCCCTGGAGTTGTAAAACGTTTGGTTTGGCAGACTGCCATTTTGTTTTCATGACTACATTATATTTACAAGAGAGTACAGGTTTGAGTTGTCATTTGAAACTTTCACAAATTCTACCTCGTATTGCTGTGTAATCTAGAAGATCATTTACGGTCTATAAACTGATACAAGACCATCTTTTATTTTAAGTTCAAGGAATGAACAAGTAAGTGCACAGGCTTACTGGTAATCTGAGAAACCCTATGTAAGAAATTGTATTTCTGTACATGTTTGTGATCCCAGTGCCTTCTCTGACAGCTGCCGAAAAAAGATAAAGCTGAGACTGAAAGAGTCCAGACAGGTGTTAAGAAAGTGATTAAAGGTATAGTAGTACTTCTATAGGAACAAAGAGAGATTGAAAAGAACCAGGATAATTCAGTCTGAATAAGGTGAATAATAGAGATTTGATTGAGGTGAGATTAGTAAGAAATGACTGCTGTCTTCTTTTTAGCTCTATCTCAAAGTATGAAGTAAGGAGATAAAGTGAAATTAAAGGACAAAGGGACTTTTTTCCCTGGAGTATAATCATTCATTGGCATTTGCCATTTCAGGAGGTCATTGAGACTAGTCAGGAGCTGACTGCAGCCACCTTTTAAGGGTTCATTAACAGCAATTAGTAGAAAAATTTTCCTTTGAGTACTTTGCAGAACACTATTGAATAAATCAGATACAGGTTCAAAAACAAGGACCTAGAGTACAATGGCTTATAAAAAATAGGAAGTGTATGAATTAAAGAGAATACCTCTACTTGAACTCCCACAATTATTTATGGCCACAAGAGCTTTTTTGGTTGCCAGAATGGGGATGAATATGGTTGTTTTCATCCAGGTTTATAGATAAACACTCTTCATTTGCTCTTCTCATTGACAGCCATTTGGGTAAGATTCATCTGTTCAAACTTGAATGCTTCCAGTGTAAATATTTACAAATGTTAACTCTTTTGAAGATTTCAGTGAACAGAAATAGTTACTTTTAGGGCATAATTTGTCTTATTTTGCATAGATGTCTAAAATGGGCCAGATGAATTGTGTTTTAGAAATGAATATTTCTTCCCCTGCTGCATATTACTTCCTATTGAACAAATCTAGGCAATAAACTTACATGCAGGTAGCTACAATGTAAGCATCTAAAATTAGGTGAGATGAATCTCATATTGATCATTGCTCACAGTTGCTCACAACTGTGTTTTATAGTTGCAGTCTTGCAAAATGTTAGGAGAGATTATCTACAGCCTCTTCTGCTTCTACTTGGTGTCTCCATTCCATAAATTCTTCTATATTCACTCCTATAAAAGTGCTATTACAAAATCATATAGCTTTTATTATCCTCAGTGATGGGTTTTATCGGATATTTATGGAATCAGTCCTCTGTTTGTATTACAAAGTTTTAAAATGGGACTATTTTGGATCTGCTAAAACCACTGTGCACAAGAATTAGCTTTTTTGTGTTTTTCAAAATTCAGACAATAATATGTTTAACTGACATAAAGTCTTAGTGACTTTCCAGTTGCTGCTAATCCACATGGAGTTCTCATCTATCTAATGAGAGTCTGCATACTGTAACTGAATTTTGTAAAATATACCTCCGTTCCCGCAGACAATATCTGGTGTCTGAAGACTGAATCTCATTTATGCAGTAGCGCTTTTCTGTCACCCTAGCCATCAGGGGAAACTCAGAAAAGGTGTAGATGCAATTTGACACTGTGTATTTTGCCTGAATGTAAGTGCAGATAAGAACCTCACTTCTAATGGAGGCAGATGGCTAGCTACCAAAAGCGTTTTTAGTTATCGCTTTGATCGTATTAGTTCAGACATGCGTGGTTACTTATCTGTCTCCTTTAGGTTTTGCGTGTGCCTGATTGCTTATAATCTTGAATGATTCATCTTCACTGTGCTTCCATGACATAGGAACACTGCATTTTCTAAGTGGAGGCAACCTGCAGTTGTTCCATAGTACCTTATGTATACTGGAAGAAGAGTGTTTACTTAGGGCGTTATTCCATTCTTCTGATCGATGTCCTACAGAAAAGCTCCGGGATTTGGAGAGGCTTAAGTGACTTGTCCAAAACTGCACAGAAAACAGAAGTCTTGCTATATCAACACTGTTAATAATGTTAGAGCTAAATGGTTCTTAGCTGTGCGTAGATGGTTATTAATCTATTATTGCAAGATTTTGTCAGCATTGATGAATCTTAAATTTAACATTTTCTGTACTTCAGTAGTTCAGAATATTTTCCACGGATCAAACAAAAAAAGTTTAAAAATTTGGCATATGTAAACTTAGCTAATTTAAGCATTTAGATGACTTTAAATAGTTAAAATTTAGATGTCCTGGATTAATAGAAATTTGAAATCAGATAAGATTTTCTTAGTTCATAGAAAGGAGAATGAAAGCAGAGAAATGACAAATTGATGTATGAGAAGCAATATATGAGATGTGACTGATAAATTATCTTCTGATATGTTAATGAATTCCAGATAGAGAAGTTGGCAATATGATGATTTATTGAGATTTTAATAAAGTAAATTAAAAATTGAAAGGTGATCTGAGTTAAAGAATCCCCAGGAATCTTTTGAAAAAATAATTAGGATTTTGAACATTTAAAGAGGCTTTTTATAGACATAGATCCTGGTATTCACATATACACACATTTACATTTTAAATAGATACATCTGAAAAATCTACTGAGCCTACGGTCAGCACCAGTTCTCCTTATACTTACACACAAGTAACAAATTTTAAAATACTTATTTAGAAATACGTACAGCACTGGCATGAACTAAAAAAAAATCCATATTTAATGCCAGACTCTTTTCAGTCACCCAGAAAATCCTGCATGCCTGATACTGATGAATAAAGATAATACAGAAACAGATGAAAAAATACCTGAACAAATTAGGTATTTGTGATTAAACGTTAGCTTTAGTCAAAAGGGAACAATTAGGCAGGACTTCTTCAAGGAAAACTAATTCTGAAGTGCTATTTTTTCTGTTTTGCTTTCCCACAAGAAACACAAGCAACTACCTGTAGAAAAAATCGGAAACTATTGCTGTGGAAGGAAAAAAAGTAATTGTATCTGTCAGCTCAGACTGCTAGTCATTCTAACTGGGTGAAACTTATACAGCTAAGATGTATCTTTAAAATCCAAGAACAGCCACCGTGGCTTTAGTTTGTCTGAAAAATATTCTTACTGGCTCAGCATCTGATCAAACATGTTTGGCTGTTAATGTTCATATTGTCATTTTCTGTCATTAGAAGCATATTATATAAAATAAGTTTTATTAAGATATAATTCTTATAATACAGAATATTTCTAAAACCATCAGTATTCTATTTACACTACAGTGAGTATCCAAACAACACAGATTAATCTTGAGAGGAAAAAAATAATCTGATATATCTAAAAATAACAATGTAACAGATGGGATTCAACACACTCAAATAATATATTTACATAAAATACATGAGAAACAGTACCTCACTTATTTTTATCTATCTAATGTTCTCCTTCTATGATACAACATTTTTTCTTTACTGTTTAACCCATTCTTTTCTCTTTTAAAATAAAGATCTATTTAGCATTTGGTGACACACACCCTCCCCTCAACATCTAAGTAAATCTGCATCTCAACACAATAAATTTTAACTTTTTCAACATGAAATATGGACACTGTTTTATATGCCTCATGTATAACAGGAATGCTTTTAATGTTGACTTCTACTGTGTGGTTTGAAATGTCTCTCAGTACAGAAGCTCTGTTGTAGGTCTGCTTTTGGAGTAAATGCATGTTTTTTTCTCTCTCCCTTCTCAGACATTCCCAGTAGTTTGATTCCCCTCCCATTCTTGAAAGACAGGGATCCATTCCATTGAAGAAATTTGGAAGAGAATTTATTTTCTGTTCCATTTTTCTTTGTCCAAGTTTATCAGTAGATCAGACTGCTAAACCACCACTGATACACCTCTACAGAGAATAGGCTGCCTGTCCCTGGGGATGTTTTGCCCATAGCAGGTGTATAGGCACAGTATGGCTGTGTTCTGTCTGCACAGTTTAGGGAGCTCCTTAGGAATAATACAATCTTTGTGGCTATGTATTGATTAGTGCAGAGTTACGTACGTAAAGGATGCTAACAGTGGTTCGTATCAATAGAGGCATTGTCTGAAAAGGGAATGTGGCTTTTTTATTTAAAATTCTATAGCATCACACAAAGAAATTGTCCCAACAGCACTTGCCTTTCCTTTTCACAAAATTTTCCCTGGTTAAACATGCATCCAATTTAACTACTGCTGAAGGAAGTCATAGTAAATTAACAGCTGGCTGGTAAGCCTGGAGCTTTGAAGAGAAAACTGCTCCTTCCTCCTTACAAAAAGCTTTGAAACAATTTGGTTTTTCTTCAGTTATTTGGTCACAGTGATTGAGGTATGGATAAACTGAAATAGATGTGAATTGGATGGAGGAGAGATTATGATCTACCAGCATACACTGGTGGCTTCCAAAGACTAGAAGGAAATTTCACATTGTAATTTTTTTACAACATGCCAGAATACAGGTATTTGATTGAGGGTAAACTAAAAGATTATTGTGAAATTGTTGCTTCCCAGCACTTTAAAAATATTGATCTTTCATTTGTTAATGGGTTTATAAATGCAAATTCTATGTCATTCCCATCTGTAACAGATTTGCTAACTCTTAGGTATTATTCATCAAGAAAACACAAATATGTTGGCTATCAAATCAAACATCTATTAAATTATGTAATTTATACTTTGTTCTCATAGGCAGAATGCCTGACAGTACTGGATCATGAATATAGTTCTAATCTGATTTAACTCCTTTCTTGCATAAACATACAGGAAAGCTTCATCACTGAGTAACAGCAAAATCCACATGAAATGTGGGTAATCTAAGTAATCTAAAGAACACTATAGGGCAGAGATTGAAAATTTGGGGTTTCTGTTTAAAAAATGTTGCACAAATATTTTTAAAGAATAGCATGTCTCATTATAAGGGAAAAAAGAAAGTAAAGAATACGTATCACTGATTACCATCAACAAAAGAATATGTCCCCTAGGTTAAAAAGAAATGAGTGTTCATAGAGTTTGATCTAAATGGTAGAAGTTCCTACCATGGGCCAAATTCAGATTAAATTAGTAGAAGAATTTGGCTTTGAATTATGCCATTTAGCATAAAATTAAATGAGGATCTGATGAGTAGAGGTTGGCACCTACAATTTAGAACTGTTTACCTTACCACCTTTTTGCATCATCTCCTGTCTGATACTGCAGATCCAGGTAGTTCTCCAGCTAATTAGCTAGAAAGAGGAAGTGTGTGATGAATCTGTCTCCAACTTTGCCAGCTCCCATATTTGAAGTTCAAGTGTCAAGGTAATTGCTTTTTTTTCCCCAAAAGTTTCAGCTATTGGAAATTTGGGAATATATTAGTGTAAGTATCTTGGCTTATTATTTTTTAATTAAAGAAAATGCCTATCTTTTCTGGTTGTAAAGAAAGAAAAGCATGGATATATGACAGTAGAACACCCTGGAGGCTTAAAAATGGAAAGTAAAATCAAACTGAAGAGTATAAAGAAACCTGTGATTTTTCTGTCAGTCTTGCATTTCTTTGGGACTGGCTAATTTTTCTAAGCCCCCTGGGATGGCAGATGCTGCCAGCATACTTTTGAACCTAGTTGTTTTCTTGCCTGTTTTTGCCTAGCATTGTGTCTCACAAGGGTCTGGTTTGGTTCCTATATTTATGTGTGAAGCACAATCTGAATTATCGAGAGTGTGAGAGCAAGATGGTCTGAGATATCATTAGCATAATCTATATCCAGTTGCAACTAAAAACGACATGAAATTGTTTTCCATTTATATGGCTGAAGTACGTGATCAAAAGATGAGATTAGCGAAGACAGAATCCCTGCAGATTTGATTTATCATGATTGGTTCAGGCAGGAGGTCTGAAGAAAGTGTTATTTCCCCAGGCCTTTTGAATTGTAATGAGGTACCGTTCCTGCAGGCCAGCAGGTTGTGCAGTCTATGTCGCATTACTGACCAGAGGCTGCAATTCAAGGACCTGAAGCCACTGTTAACTTCATTGCGATGAAAATGAGATCAAGCTCTGTTTGAATTCCCTGATGATAATCACGATGCATATCTTTGTGAAACGGCAGACAGATTAAAGAAATACATGCAGTACACTGGGCAACTTGCATAAATGATCTGTTGCCTGCAGCTGGTTCACTATGTTGTTTTGTGTTATTGTTGCAAGAAGAGATCAGCAAAAGGGACCATGACTCTTCACAATGTTTTGCTATCTCTTTCAGCTGCCTGGTAGCCCAAGGTTTAAGATTTTTCATGTTAATATTTAAAGTCCCAAGAGGATTGCATCCCAAGTGCATTTTTGAGCTTCTGATGCCCTGTATTCCATTTCAGTCTTGATGGTTAGGAGAGATTTTGGGCCTGAGGGCTTTCTGAAATGTAATAAACTGAGAGGGTACAGTATCTTTTCCTCTGGAGTACTGGATATGTGGAATATTTTCCCTCCAGAGCTCAAATGTGTCACAAATTTAGTATCTTTAAAAATATGCTTTCCACCTATAACTGGAAAGCTTTGTGCAACAATACTTTCAGTTGTAATTATTTCACTGTTAGTAGTTACGATTTAAAGTAGCATACTATGGAAGAAAGACTGCAGAAATGGTTTAATCTTATTAAAGAGCCATCACTCTTTGCCTTAGACATTGTTTATGAAAAACTATTGATTTGACTTTTTCAACTTACTTCCCAGTGTTTTTGAGAATCTTTGAGAAGTTATTATGCTTGCTTATTTTAAGTCATAAGATATTAAATACTTCAGACAAGTAAGACTTTTATGCTCTTCACTTGTAAAATGCACAAAGGACAAGCTACTAAGCATGCTGAGACTGTTTTGCTAAAGGTATCTGTAACTCTATCTGCATTTCATTTGCCTGTCATGACTACAAGATGAGTAAATCTGGATTCATCCTCACATCCAGTGAAATTCTGACAAGTCTACTTACCTTGAATAGGATGGAACTGTATCTGAGGTCCTACTGAAGACACATGTAGTGGGAATAAAATATCAGAATACGGCACGTTCAAATCAATGGTCCAGATCTGCAGCCTGAGCTCAAGTGTTACGTCTGTTACAGGTAGGAGTTTTTTCTGGTCAAAGACTACAGAATCAGTCTCCAATTTGTTTTGTTTATTTTGATCTTCCTATCAATAAGGTAACTGTAAATGCTAAAATGTTTATTCAGACTTTTCTATTGCTTTCACTTTTGACATTGTATTATATTATGTATAAATTGGTTAGATACAGTCTTACGAAATTTTTCAACCAGTATTATTATGCAAAGTTTGGCAGTTGTTCTTGCCCAGCCTACTACCACTTAAAAAAATACTGCTGCACTGTCATTTTTTGATATTCAAAAAGATCTAAATGATCATCACTGAACAACAAAGAAATGGTCAGTGAACACAACTTTGAATCAGCAGCAATAAAAAAAAATAATCTTTGGTAGTTCAGATAAAATGTTTTCTAAGGTAAACCAAAACTAAAATTTGTGTTAATGTTAGTGTGGAAAGTACTACATTTATATTTATTTTATGAACCAGTGGCTTAATCAGCACCGAAGCCATGTTTAAAAGTGTTAGGATATATTCTGTCATTTGGCTCAACTTCAGGCAATTATACATGTGGTACTCTTTTTTAAAACATATTGGTCTCAAGTTTGTGATGAATGAATCTGCAATGTGTTTTCCTGACACCTTTTTGAACTGAATTAATCCAATATTAATTTATTTTAGATGTGCCAGAAGCATCATCCTATTACTAATAAGTTGAAATAGACAGCAGGAAATGCAGGTCCCTTCCTGGCATTGCCAGAATGCATCTCTGTGTGTATCCAGCAATCTGGGTGATATGTTGACAGAATGAGGCCAGCGATGCAAATAAAGGAATCCCCCACCGCCGCTGCCCCCCCCCCCTCCGCCTTACAGTTTATTGCCTGTCACTGACTAACTCACTGACTAGAATTTCTACAGAAAAATCAAATTAAGAGAGAAATAGCTTCTACAGTAGCATTAATATCAAATGTGTATCAAGTGATAAGAGTATTTATGTTTCAGAAAGTACAGTTATTTCATTTGGCTTATCAGCCACCTAAGACTGAAGTAGCATTCTCTATGTATATATGTTTCAGGCCAGATCCTTAGCTGCAAATTAGAGTAGTTTTACTGCAGTCACTGTAGCTGACTGAAGTCGGTGCCACTTCACATTAGTGGAGCTTCTGTTAAATGCTTCTGTTAAATATCAAATAAATACTTCTTTTTGAAAATAAAAGGTGAATTTTTTTTCCTCTCCAAAAAATAACCTCAAGCATTATGCTTGGCTATGTGTGTTAGGATTAGCTATTTTGTCTTAATTGCTCACAAATTTGTAATCTGATTCCCTGATATACCAACACAGCCAGAGACAAAATTTATTCATTTTTGAAAGCCATAGTATATGTTTCAGTTTTTACTTTTCTCAGATCAGCAAAGCTCAATTTAAGATCCAAACTATTTATTCCATGAAAGAGAAAAGCTAGCATTCATTACTAAATGAAAAAAAAACCAAACACAAAAAAAATCTGAACAAAACAAAAAAACCAAACAAAACCTAAACCAAACCAAACCAAAAAAACCCACAAAAAAAACCCCAACAAAACAACACTGAGAAGAATTTATAGATAGAGAAGAAAATCAAAGATAGCCAGTGATTGGCAGTGAAGTTGCGTTTATGTGAAATAAACATCCTGGACTTCAGTACTGAAGTGAGGTAACATAATCCTGTTCCATTTGATCATAATACATAGATGATCAGGATAGGGAGTCATACAAGCATATATAACTGTACCTAATACTTATTTGATAAAAATGAGTCACGGACAAAGGACCCTAACAAGATAACAAGCTTCTGTATTTTCTGTCTCATTGTATCTAGCAGCTACAGAAAGCTGGATTAGCGTATTTTATTCATACTTTTCTGGGTGGCCATATTTATCTAGAATAATTGCCATCTGTGACAACTGGGTTTTTGGACAAAAATAATGGAGGACTCAGCTTCTAGTAAAATAAATTAAACAGGGCTTCCAAAGTTAGTTTGCTGTTACCAATGGAATACATACTGCAATTTGGCAAAAATCTGTCCTGTGGGTAATTTGAGGGGAAACAAGGCACCTAACCACTCATTTTCACACAAGCACCGTATGAACTGGAAAAAAGATTTTTCTCAGATTGAAGCCTGAATGTCTGTTTGATGGAAGGGGGAAACCAAAACTCTCAAAAGATGTTGCAAGCACTCATTTGGATGACTGAAGCCACCCTGCTCTCTCTCTCTCTCGATAATCTGGAGCACACAATACACTGTATGATGAAGCAGGTACCCACTTTAATTGACCATAGTTTTATTTCATATACCATTTTTTCCCACTTATGTGGAAATGTAAGACTTAGCTATCCCCCTACCTAATCTTTGCATTTTTAATGCAAGTGATTAATATTGTGAACTCTGCCGATATAACATTTAAATCAGCTGGCAAAAAGGGTATTTTCTATGAAAATGTTTTTCAAGGTAGACGTGGGAGGGTGCAACACAAGGCATAAAAGAACTAAAAAGAAAGTGAAGAGTTTTCTAATGCTGCTAAAAATGTAGTAACTTTCGAATGGTAATTTCTTATTTAAGACACTGAAACAAAAATATTTTTAACTTCTCGGATGAATTTGAATTTTAAAATTCCAAGTTTGTTATTAGACAATGTAGAGGATGCTTTTCCCCACCTAAATTAAAGGAAATGAAAACACACAGAAGGTTCATTTTTTAACAGTATGAAAGGCAGTTTACTTGAACCCTGTTCTGCTATGCCTACTGTACATAAACAGGCCCTAAGTATATGACCCATTAGCCATTTTTTCCAGACAATCTGTTCATCTGTTTTATTTATTTTGTCGTATGTACACTTGACAGAGAACTTCAATCACAGAAACATGGGTTGTCTGGCAAACACATAATGGATGAAGCTCACTTTGAGAACACAGTACCCATTGCCTGCAAGGTGAAAAATATTAAGCGCAGTTTATGGTGCTAGCTCACAGAAGATGTTTAGCGCGTGGCCTAAACAGACTTCAGTTTATTAATACAACAAAAAAATAAGTTACAGATAGCTTATACTGGAACTGTGGCCCCGGTTCAGTATGCCTTCAACAGGATCGCTGTAGTGCACAGCTGCGGATTGCGCTTGGTTTTGTTTTAGACTGAGTGTATTTTGCAAGCTGTGTATGATGTGTGCGTGCGTGTGCAACTATAGCATATGTTGTTTATGAGCCTTTAATCTTTCTTCACTCAAGGCAGCAGTGCACCCCTGTAGTTTACAGTGTTCCATCTGCATCACTTGTCTTGAGTTGCAGATTTGTATCTTGGCAGAGTATAGAAAAGGTATCTTCAATCTTCTCATGACAGTTGCACAGCATTTTTCTAGGCTGACAGTCTTTGTCAAATCAACAGCAAACTCGCTGCATCTAGTGCTGCTAATTTTCCATAAGGAAATTAAAAATGCCCAACACTTAACGCAGAGAATTGTTACTTCCCATCCAATTTGCCTTAGTAGCACCGCAGCATTTCTCCCAAGGCTAGTCATAATGTAGTCAACCTGTCCTAGAGTATTGTAGTATTTGCTAATAAGATGAAATACAGTGTTTTGAAAATGTATATTCATGTATGTCCCTAATGGCCTAATGATCGTAAAAGTAATTCAGGCATGTAGAATACCTAGATAAATCGCTGGAGTAGCATGTTACTTAGTCCTGTGCATTGTCTTATCAGGCCAATCAAAATTTTCATTTGTAACTGTGTCATATTATGTCAACAAATATTTAGTAGAAGAGGGCCTTCAGCTCAGGTTTTATTGCATTCTAATTGCCCTTATTTTTTTCCTATTCCACTTCAGCTGATGCATTCCTAATAGAAATTTTATGATGGATCAAAATGTTCACATCAAAAGTGTTAAAAAATAAGAAAATCTTAGCCAGTCCAAGTGGCAAGGGGAATGGATTCTTAATTACCTATGCTTCCCCTTTATTACTGCCATCTGATTTAAACCTGTGTGTCAGTGCTTCAGAGTAACAAGGTGAGAGTTTAGAGTAACATTCTTCAGAATAAGAAAAACTATAACATAGTTGTATTACCTAATGGAGAGAGAGAAAATACAAAGAGATTGTTAAACTATTATCAGTCCCTATATAAAAATGTTCTTCACTGAGAACTGTAATAAGCAGAAGTAATGTTCTTAATTCTGGTATAGTAACTCTCTACTTTCATTGCTGTGTGACTCAAACCACCTTTTCATCTCAGAGGAAACAATACAAAAAGAGAGACACGTCCTTTGAGAGAAAAACTGTACCACTGGTAAAGAGCTTACAGGAAGATGTTTTTCTTTAAACACTGAGAGGTTTATGTAATGGAACTAAAGAACATACAACATAAAAATTTTGCTTCAGAAAATAGACTTGATATAGTACTTGTTACATGGGCTAATACATGAGATACTGTCCATTTTACATCATATCTGTCTTACCAGGAAAGTGTGATTTATGGCAGCCTGTTTTAATCTGCTGTATTTTCCCTAAGTAGTAGATTCACCTTCAAGTACTAATTTATACTTTGCAGTTCTGTTAGTATCTTGCCTCCCAAATATTTTTCAGGAATTGTGGCAAACTCATAATTAACCTTAAAGACATGACAATTTCTCTATAATCACAGAAAGATACTACAGAGTCTTTTTATCCACTGTTGGTTCTAACTTTTAAATTTGTTTTATAAAGTAGCAAAACAATTTAGTAAGTCACATTGAAACTTGAAATAATCAAAGTGGAATTTATTTGGCCAGTAACTAAATATTAACGATTAACTGCTGGCAATGATTAACGTGCTAGGCAAATTATCACTGATTTTAATTCCAAGGTGTCTGTTCATTTCTAGGATAAAATTCAAGCTCTTGAAGGAAATGAAGGATTAAATCCACAAGTATAGAAAACAATAATCTACAGGAGTATAATCTTTACTTAAATAATTTAAATGTTCTTTTCTCTGCAAGGAAATGTTATTGTGGATATTGTTATTGTGCAACTCTTACTATGAATCAAGTTATTGGGGTGTGTGTCTCTCTCTCTTCTTTTTTTAAACTGTGCTCCTATAAAGCAAAGTAATAACCTGTATTTTCGTTTTTGACCACATAGATTAAACAAGAAATTACAGGGATTACAACAATATTGACATTTTTGTCCAACTCTTGAAAGCATCTGAATAGACAAAGGCAATAAGCAGTCAAACTTGCTGGAAGCAACCCAATTCTTAAATTTCTTTTTGATGTGCTCTTGAAATGTGCATGAAGACTGAAAACTGTGTGCGGATGCACTTCCCTACAGTAGTCAATCTAGTCTTTCTTCGATGCATTTTATAGGATTATCTATTGGCTTTGTATTAAAAGGATACTGAAGGAACCAATGTTGTGGAGCGGCATGCAATGATGTGCACTAAGTTCTCCACAATATTGCCTATGGTTAATCCAAAAATGTCTCTGCTTTAACAGGTATTCTTTAAGAGGACCTATAAATGCTCTATCGAGGCCAAGCTATGACAGAAAAGACCAGAAGTCTGCCCAAGGGCTTTGAGCAGCTAGATACAGAGGCTACAATGAAAAAAATCCAACCTTCTTCCTGGTATAATAATGAGGTGAGTGCAATAGAGGAACCTCTTCGTTTTCTTCCCATTAGTTAAGTACTAGGAGTTCTTGGGGGCAAAAATCTCGCTCTTAAATTTCCCAATGCTTTTTATTTATGTACTCTAGGTAATATATACAGGCTGTATTAAAAAAAAATACTAATATTAGGCTCATCTAGGTATTAAGTGTGAGTGTGCTGCTTATTGTGGCAAAGGCTGAACTGATCCAGTTACAGCTGCAGTTGCTTGATATTGCTAATTCTCAGTGATATTAGATCAAAGCAACTATAACTACGGCATTTTAACTGAAAAAGGAAAGGAACAGTATTTAAAGCAAAAGCTTAGTATTTGTGGAATGCAAAACATCAAAGAGCTGCTCCAATCATCATAAATTCTGCAGCAGTCTTACACATGTGACTATATCATCCGTTTCAGATGCTCCCAACAACCTTTTAAACAACTGCATGATCTCTTTAAGCAACCTTCCCACATGAAATTTATTTCTGCAAACACCTCTTGAGTATCAGATAATGAGATGAAAGTTCTTTGATGACCAGTTTGGAGAACAATAGTTTTGGTTTGCTATCAATTGTGGAAATCCATAAGAGATATTTGTAATTTCTGAAATTGAGAACTGTCTTGCTAATAACATATTTAAACCGATTGTGAGCCTCCAGTTCTTTCCAAAATTTGACTAGTTTCAAATTCCAAGTGCTAAAAAGTGAGCACTTTTTATTTCAGTATTACTAAAGTATGGCTCAGTGGATCTTCGATTAAGTTGATCTGATCCAGTCTGTAATGTCAAATTACGATCTACTATATTTATTGAATTCTGTTATGCAGAGGTTAAGATGCATCTCTGTAGACCATTTACCAAAACAAAACTTCAGATGAGAATCTTGATTTATGTAAAACGAACCCCAAAAAATCAACCCCTCACCCAAATTATACTACGCATAATGTATTTCTTCTGGTATTAGTAAACTCTAAAATGATCATTGAATTCATTCCATCAACTATGTCCTTCCCAAAAATGCTGAGCAGGAAT